>NC_134831.1:181305414-181610937 GCF_004210375.1 Tachypleus tridentatus
TGACCTTCATCAGTTATTGTCTGGCGTTTCGGTTTCCTTATTTTAACGTCTTGTTTAATAATGTTCTACGTTTCTCGAACCTTTTTCTCATTAATTACACGTTATTATCTTAATATAATTGATAATACACTCTAAATTAGAATCTTTGTATGACGGAAAGAGCACTAGGATGAAGAATGTCTTTATTGACTAGACAGGGGAGTCAAAAATGGTAAATACTCGAGTAAAAAGGTCATTAACCCAGTTCTCAAATTGCAGTTACTAATAAAGGGTCTTTCATACAAAGATTGAAAGAACTGGCAGATTGTGATGATAAGGTATCCATCATTGTCATCCAGTTCTAATTATTAATTAGTTACCTCTTCTTTCTCACAAGGTACAAGGTACTGAGTATGTAATACCACGACATCACAGCTGTTCACCGTTTGCCGTGTTAAGGGAAGTCCTGAAAAATGGTTGTCTTTGTGATGGTGCTGACAGAGATTCGATCTTGAGTCTTCTCTAGATCAAATCAATTGGTTCTGCTGTTCACTCGTATGGAATACCAGTATGATTAGTAGACAAATCGTAGGACTTAAACTTGTTAGTAATTAGTACCTAATAATAAAATGTAGCAACTAATGAATAATAATTAGACTTGGTTGGTACTACGAGTTACTCACCGAGACATCAAATAAAAACGGGATTTCTCAGCGATGCACAAATATTAAAGTCTCACTCAATAGTTGATACTACGAGTTACTCACCGAGACATCAAATAAAAACGGGATTTCTTAGCGATGCACGAACGGTGAAGTCTCACCCAACAGATGATAGTAATCACCAAGACACATCAAAATGGCTTCTTCATCCTTAACTCCTGAAAAGCAGTTCGTGTCACCGCTGATCTACCGATATAGGATTTAATATTTCTTCACCTTATTTGTTTTCAATACATTAGTTTGGGTGATCGAAAAAGGTCAGTCTATATAGATGTAAAAACGGCTGGTTTGGGTTTAGAATTTTTTTTTTATGCAGAGGAGCGAACAACGTTTCGACCTTCTTCGGTCATCGTCAGGTTCACAAAGAAAGAGGTAACTGACCGATAGCTGACCACATGTTTGAAGGGGGTTGTGTAACTGAGTGTAGGAATGTAGAGGGCATGCTTAGATGTTTGATTATATTTATTAATATAGGTATAAAGGTGTTCCTTTGTATTGGTTTATTTTGGACTTGAGTTGTTGTATAAGTAAGGCTTCTTTAATTTTGCGTTTGTTTATGTTTGTTTCTTTATTTAGTATTTGGGTGTTTTCTATGGTTATGTTGTGTTTATTTGATTTGCAGTGTTCGAAAACGTGTGAAGGTGACTTTTTTGTGTTCTTTGAATCTGGTTTCCATTTTTCTACTTGTTTCTCCAATATAGAAGTCGTAGCAGTTATCACATTTGGTTTCTTAGTCTGTTGAGTTTTTGTTTACAAGAACCGATACACAATTTAAAACAGAAATACACCGAAATTCACCCATACTGGACTATACATTTCTTGGAACTCAGCACATGAAACAAAACAAAAACTCATCATACTGGGGAACCAAATAAACACAGCCATAAAACTATGCTCACCAGATAAAATTAACGACTAATTAGACAAAATAAAACAATACTTTATCAACATCAATAAGTTTCCTCCACAAACCGTAGAAAACATTATACGCACACACCGAGACAAAAGCAAAATCAACCAACAAAAGTAAATATATCCTACGAATTAAAAAATCACGAAACCATATACTGCTGCATACCATATATTTCCGACATCAGCAGAAAAATAACCAACACTTGGCAAAAACTAGTTACAAAATATGACATTCCAGTTAATACCAAATTTATTCAAAAACCAGGCACAAATCTAAGGTCTATACTGTGTTAAAACTACACTGACAAACACCACACTAACATTATTTATAAAATACAATGTGATAACTGCCACGACTTCTATATTGGATAAACAAGTAGAAAAATGGAAACCAGATTCAAAGAACATAAAAGTCACCTTCACACGTTTTCGTTCACTGCAAGTCAAATAAACATAACATAACCATAGAAAACACCCAAATACTAAATAAAGAAACAAACATAAACAAACGCAAAATTAAAGAAGCCTTACGTATACAAAAACTCAAGCCCAAAATTAACCAATACAAAGGAACACCTTTATACCTATACTAAAAAATATAATCAAACATTTAAACACGACCTCTACATTCCTACACTCAATTACACAACCCCCTTCAAACATGTGATCAGCTATCGGTCAGTTACTTCTTTCTTTCTTTGTGAACCTGACGATGACCGAAGAAGGTCGAAACGTTGTTCGCTCCTCTGCATAAAAAAATTTTCTCAACACAAACCAGCCATTTTTACATATATATTTTTTTCTGCAAATGGGTTTTCTCGTCATCACTGATTATTAAGGTCAGTCTATGGATTTCAATTGTCTGTTTTCTGTTACTGGTTTAGGTTGAAATTTCATTACTGCCATAATAGGACAGTCAGGCCAAAACAAAGCCCAGAAATAGCATGCTAGGCTACGGTAAACCAAAATGTCAACCAGTAACCAATACATGTCACGAACAAATCGGGTTAAAACATATAAAAACCTTGTAGGAGTCATAGTATTACGTATATATGCTTTCTACGGCTTAGAGGCTCAAACAGCTACTCTTCTCATGAAGGAACATTGATTATTACCATTTCAACCACACATGATGACCCTTTCAGTCGAAGGAATACAAAATATTATTTTGTGTATATTTTCTTCTTCCTCTAGTTCCGATCCAGCCCAGAATGGGCAGGTAATTAAGATGCTCGACTCGTAATCTGAGGATCAAGGGTTCGAAACCCTTTCCCACCAAACATCCTCGCCCCTTCAGCCATAAGGGCGTTATAATGTGTTTGTTGGCAAGAGTATACCCCAAAAGTTGGTGATGTGTGGTGTTAAACTAGCTGCCTTCTCCCTCTTAAGTTATGGACAGCTAGTGCAGATAACCCTTGAGTAGTTTTGTGCAAAATTCACAAAACTAACAAACCATTTCGACAACAAGGAAAAACCACTTTCTAAACGGGTCTGGCATGGGCAAGTGGTTAAGACACTCGACTCGTAATCCGAAGGTCGCGAGTTCAAATCCCCGTCACACCAAACTTGTTCGCCCTTTCAGTCGTGGGGGCATTTATAGTGACGTTCAATCCTACTATTCTTTGGTAAAAGGGAAGCCCATGAGTTGGCAGTGGGTGGTGATGACTAGCGGCCTTCCCTCTAGTCTGACACTACTAAATTAGAGACGGCTAGCGCGGATAGCCCTCGTGTAGCTTTGCGCGAAATTCAAAAGAAACCAATTCAAACTTTCCAAATTTTAAAGTACTAGATGGCGCTGTGAAAATGCAAAAAATTCCTACGGGTTAAATACAGAAAAGAAAAGAAGAGTGCATACGCATTTAAATTTATACACGCTGTATAATTTCAATGTAAATAATTTATGGGGTCGGAGGGTAGCCTGATACTGTTCCTCCACCCACTCTATCATCTGCGACTGCACGTGCTTAAGACATTTATCAAAGCATTTTAGCTTGTATTTTGTTTCCTAGCATAAAGAAAACTGGCGGTATGTTATCCTTTTTACTAATCACTTCTCGCTAAAATACTATTAACTCAGAAAAGTAAAGCAAGCACTTTCCTTTAATGTTGCCCTCTTACACATCCATACAAGTAAAATAGCTACAAATTCCAACTTTTTACCTCGTATTCTTCCGCAATTGCATGACGTTATGTCATTTGACACACAGACGGTGGCCCCCCAGTGGCTCAGCAGTATGTCTGCGAACTTACAACTCTAGAAACTGGGTTTCGACAACCGTGGTGGGCAGAGCACAGACAGCCCACTGTATAGCTCTTTGCTTAACTTTAAAACAAACCTCGCATTTCTTAAGCAAATAAATCAAAAGAATATATTTTTTTAGACTGAATGTGAGCTAAGCAAGCGACCTCTAGGATATATGTGTAGGCGAGCTTAATTTTATACTACTCACTAGAGGAAAGCCAGCCAACAGTACACGCCACCAAAGAGAACTTTGTTTAAATCTTTGACTCAAAAAAGGAAGCTTATTAAATCTTCATAACTGAGTTCACGCAATGTGTTTAATAGCATCAGGTATCGAACCACTGATCTTCTGATCCTCAATGATACAGACTAACCATCAGACCACGCCAAGACTGATCGCAACGGAGAAAATACAATAGTTCTTTTTTTTTAGCGCCCACTATCCACAGAAATGGATATACTGTCACTCTTATAACGCACCAACAGCTTAAAATACGGAGTATATTTTGTAGTATCACACCATTGGAAACCGACTCGTCAGCTCCGAAATACTGATATTCTAGTTCACTGCTGGGACAATGGTAAGTCTTTGGAGTTACAACGCTCAAATCAGAAATTCGATTCCCCTCGGTGTACACAGCAAACAGTCCGACGTGGCTTTGCTATAATAAAACATACAGATACACTGAACTTTTATCAAGGGGCAATTCACGCCCCACATGATACAAAGAAAACCTGTTATGTTTAAAAACATATATAAAAAAATAAAAAATGCGAAGGTAACAGAATAAAGAAATTAGATTTTTAGAGAAAAAAAACACATCTTGATGTCGCTATGGTAACCATTCATTCTCATTATGATGTTTCGAGCAAACAATCTATTTCAAGCCAGAAACAAGCCTGTCTCCAATAGATTACTACCATAGTCTTTAAAGGTGATGTTACTCTAAAAGTCTAATTAATTTTATGTAAATATATATATATCACATAGACATATAATATAACCCACTGAACAATCAAAGCGAGACATTTGAAAGTTCTTTATGTATTTCCCGTGGCGTTTTGGATGAAGTAGAATATTCTTACGTTGTTCGGACGACTATAAACAAACAGTGTTTGAAATGACGACTTACTAAAATTGTCACCGCTTCTGCCTGTAGCCTTAAATCGTCCACATTTTCTCTTCGGTTTTTTCTTCCTTTTCTTCTTCTTCAAGGGTCTGATTTGCACGTGGCGTTTCGTACACTCGTGGTATAATTTATGGAAGCGACTGAAGCCGTTGGTGACGTCGGTTACTTGCGGAATATTCACGTGCGTGAGGTCATTTAGGTGTTTCCCGGGGCTTTTGGAGACGTCTTGACATGACACCTAGCGGAAACAAAAAGCGATTTTATGTTTTGAAAATAACAACAGATTCAAATGGAACTCTCCAGGTCTGACTTTATGTGTATGTATGCTTTTCTTTTTCCAATGTCTTTAAACAAATCTTACTAAGTGGCCACTATCAACTGTTAAAAGTGTTTGTTCACGAAAATTCAAGTGTTTTTGTTAGTAAGATAAGTTCTAAGAAGGTTTTAGTATTTTGGTTCGTTTATGCTGTTTCACTTTTTACAGAGAAGCAATGTTATATCTTTCATACACAATAGTCCAAAGTTTTAACCGCTTAGTATCCAGAATCGCAGTCTAAAGCGACTGATATGACACCAAGCGAAAAAAAAGCGATTGATATGACACCTAGCGGAAAAAAGCGATTGATATGACACCTAGCGGAAAAAGCGATTTAATATGTATATAGATAATAAAGACACAACATTATTAAATTTTTTACTTTGGCTATTTAGTATTCTTACGTATCTTATAAATATAGATACATCTAACTTGGTGTTCTGTTATGACAGTTATCATGACGTTGCCTCAGAAGTACATTTACGGACTTACAAATCTAGGATTCGACTCTCTGTGGTGGACAGCGCACGCGAGCCCTTTCGTGTAGCTTTACACTAAAATAAACAAACCAGACCCAACTACCAGGAAGTTATTGCTGAACCTCTGACTCTAAGAAAACATGAATCGGAGAAATGGGGGTCAATATTTTACTACAGATAACACTACTCGGGGGAATGGGGGTCAGTATTTTACTACGGATAACACTACTCGGGAAAATGGGGTCAGTATTTTGCTACGGATTACACTAACTTTATTTATTTGTTATTAAGCATAAATCTACACAATGGGCCAACTGTGTTGTGCCCGCTACAGGTATCGAAGCCAGGTTTTAGTTGTCATAAGCCCCCTAACTTACCGCCTGGCCACTGAATGTTTTCATGCTAAACACAGCACCACGGTCAAAAACCAAAATAACAACAACATAACACAATAAACACCCACAAATCTCTTGTCATTAGCACCTAGAAAAACTAGTAAAACCTCGCAATATTTTTTATCAGAAACCAAACAGTAATTCGATCTATGCAATTGTCTTCCAAGCTTGACCTGCAGAAATAACTCTATCAGTAATTTTCTATTTTTGCCTACGAATCTCATTCAAACTGATGTAGTACGGCTAAATAAGCAATTAGTAATATTTTCTACATATAACGTGAAATTAGATTTTAAAAGGTGCCCGGCATGGCCAAGCATTTTAAGGCGTGCGACTCGTAATCTGAGGGTCGCGGGTTCGAATCCCTGCTGCAAACGTGCTCGCCCTTTCAGCCGTGGGGGCGTTATAATGTGACGGTCAATCCCACTATTCGTTGTTAAAAGAATAATCCAAGAGTTGGCGGTGGGTGGTGATGACTAGCTGCCTTCCCTCTAGTCTTACACTGCTAAATTAGAGACGGCTAGCACAGATAGCCCTCGAGTAGCTTTGTGCGAAATTCAAAAAAACAAACAAGCAAGTTTTTAAAACACAAAACATCGGTGTAATTATTTACAGCAAAAACCCGGGAAAATTCGGTATCATAGCGTACTTACCATACACATAGTTTCTGGCCCACTCACGTGTATTTAATGTAATCATAATTTATTATACAATACTCAAAGCTAACAAACTAGTGCTTATGTTTTCTGTATAATCTATTCTAACCCTGATGTACGCTAACAAACTAGTGCTTACGTTATACTTCTATTATCTAGTCTGCTGGGTTGTGGTTATGCTCTAGGAAAAACAAACCCCAGGGTTTGGTTCCCCGCGATTTAGCATTGTAACTCCGTAGATGTCCCACTGGAGGGAGGGATAACACGTTTTTTTTCACACTATTAGCTTAGTAATTGGGTGCAGAACCAATCTCAAACTACGCCTGGTGTGGCCAGGCGGTTAGAAACCTCAGCTCGCAACCTGAGGGGCTCAGGTTCAAATCCACCTCATTGAACATGTTCGCCCTTTCAGCCGTGAAGGCATTATAACGTTACGACCAATCTCTCTAATCGTTGATAAAAAGCAAAGCAGCCTAAGAGTTGGCGGTGGGTGTTGTTGACGAGCTGCTTTCCCTCTAGTCTATCGATGCTGGGGAAGGCTAGCTAGCCCTCGTGTAGCTTTGCGCGAAATTTAAAACAAACCAAGCCTAACTATTCTAAGCTGGTGGCTACAAGTGTGAATTGAAAACTTGCTCTGAAGATATGCACTTGAAGTTCTTTCATACATTCTAACAGTTCCTGACAAAGAATCACCATTAAAAGTTTTTAATACTGATTAATGAATTAATCTTCGTCAATAAAAATTTAAAACAAAAAGTGGGTGGTGTAAGTAGCTAATGAATAACTTTTATGTTAGCATCTCGTGAATGATATGAATCTATAAGTCTCAGCTGTGTAAACAATGGGAAGTGTAGCTTAGAAGCCCCCTCCTGCCCATCTGAGGTCCAACCCTGCTTATCTCTTCTTTACCAATATTAGCACAAAGAACCTCTCCACAACCAGTCTTCAAGGGTCAGGGGCGGAGGGTGTTGTGAAAGGTATTTACCGTGCAAGAACAGCCAGAGGCACGTTGAAAGGACTACACAATTCGAAAGAGTTCACAAATATTTACTTTGATTCACTTTGTTTCCTTGACACTATCTTGTGGGATTTTTAAGACTTCACTTCTTGCCATTCTTGGTTATTTGCAAAATTTGCTTGACGAAACAGTGTACGTGGAAAACACACTGTTTGAATGTCTATAATTTCGAAACCTAGTATCTATACTCTCGAACACAACTCTTTCAACAGACAAATTAAACACGGCATCTTTTTTTTTCTTTTTTTACCTCAAAAACAAAACGAGTTTATTTATCAATGACTACGAAATTACCGCATCGTATGAAGGCTACAAAAGTGTCTACTTTGGGCCAACAAACGATTATACTCGACTTAAACAAATGCACGTTTTTTTTGTTGTTTTTTTTTTACAAACCTGTGTTTAATATTTATATAGATATAATTCTGAATTAACAAAAGCATATATCACGTTAATGAAATTTTTATACAGCAAAAGTTTACTGAATGTGATAATAATTTTGAACCAAAAGCAATTATTTTGCATAAACGTAAATACGATTAGGCTTAGGCTTGACTAATAAACTTTTTGGGCTTGACAAATATATTAATCAAACTTGCAACGCTAGAAATCGGGTTTTGCGATGGGCAGAACACAGATAGCCCACTGTGTAGCTTTCTACTTATTTACAAACATGTAACTAGCACGCGAAATTTTTGGCTAAATATTTTGTATCATAACATGAACATAGTTTTTAGTTCACATACTTCTATTGAAGTGACCGTTTAGTACAGTGGGTTGCAACCTTCTTTATGCTCCGCACCCCAAAAAAAATTTAATATGTTCTCCCACCCCTCACAGTAATTATTTATTTAAGAATAAAGGTGAAGGTGGCCAAAACAAATGTTATCTCGCACCCCTGGCTGGGAACCACTGGTTTAGTGTGAAAAACTTTTGTGCGCAAACATTTACTTAAAATTTAAACAGAATTAATAATTAATATTTGAAAAAAATGTTTAAAGTATATTTAATGTGAGTAGACTTCAACGTCCACATTTTACTTTACCTTACACTGAACAGGCAGGTCGATATATGTCGGTTCCTTTATCTTACATTGAACAGGTAGATTGATACATGTCGGTTTCTTTATCTTACACTGAACAGGAAGGTCGATATATGTCGGTTTCTTTATCTTATATTGGACAGGCAGGTCGATATATGTCGGTTTCTATATCTTACATTGAACAGGCAGGTCGATATATGTCGGTTTCTTTATCTTACATTGAACAGGCAGATTGATACATGTCGGTTTCTTTATCTTACACTGAACAGGCAGATGGTTGAATGTTGGTTTCTTTATCTTACACTGAACAGGCAGGTCGATATATTTCGGTTTCTTTATCTTACATTGAACAGGCAGGTCGATATATGTCGGTTTCTATATCTTACTTTGAACAGGCAGATCGATATATTTTGGTTTCTTTATCTTACACTTCTTTAATCATTCTACTTGCGCAAGACAGGCCAGTGAACATTGTAGTTTTTCGAAATCATTTTACTTATAACAGGGGATGGGTTCTTTTCTAATGTCTTACACATACAACCGGATAACATATATAATTGTTTAATTCCTTTCTAACAGTATTAATTATAACGAGTACACGATTCACGTTTATTTTCTAATCATCTTAAAGTTAAATGGCAGATTTTTTTTAGTGATTTCTTTAGTGGTTGTCTTACATATAATAGGCAGCCTGATTAATTAACTACCCGATAAAGTAGGAAAAATAGACACATTTCTCGTGGCCTGAAAATTTCTAGGTAAGAAAATATATTCCAATGATTAATAGTCAATACCTGGAAAGTCTCTGGATTTACCCGGAATCCCAGGGAATTCTTTAATATAGCTGGATTTACGACCTTCGGGCGAGGAAGCTGCCTCGACACAGAACACGGCGATCGTGCGAAGCTCGTGTGTAAATATTTTCATTCGTCTGATAATGTCTTCACACTCTCTCTCTCTCTCTGTCTCTTTATTGTGATTTTAGTTTTTGGATTTGGCTTGTTTTGTTTTGAATTTCGCGCAAAACTGAACGAGAATTATCTGCGTTACGCGTCTCTAATTTATTAGCGACAGACTAGAAGGAAGGCAGCCAGTCATCACCACCCACCGCCAACTCTTAGACTACTCTTTTAGCAACAAATAGTGGGATTGATCGAACTTTATATCGCTCATATGACTTAAAGGACAAGCATGTTTAGTGGGACGGGGAATTTAAACTCACGACTGTCAGAGTAAAGGTGTGTCAGCCCTCCCCCACCTTTTTAACATCTCAAAGCGTTCTAATTCTTTAATCAAATGCACGTAATACACAAACTCGGATTGTTTATTATTACAGTCTTCAATGTTCGTTGAATGAACCCATCGGTGGCTCAGCAGTAAGTCTGAACAACGAGATTTCTATACCTGTGGTGGATACAATAGCACATTGTGTTGAAAACAAACAAACCATCAAATTAAAACTGAGTTAAATGTGAAAATGGAATTTTTTATTATGATGTATAACAAAAAATAAGGGTTTCTGAGCACGCGCATTGTTGCCGTCTTACTGAAATCAATTAATTTAAAAAAACGTGTTTGAACTCTACATTAATATTTCAGTGATACTATAGCATCTTTTTACATGTTTTCTTGTGTGGATAAAACTTTGTGAGTGATATTATAAACTCTTACTTGCATTCATTGGTAAAGCTATAAAGACCATCCCTGTCGTCTTTATTATGACCAGAAAGAAGGCGGCCAATCAGCAATACCCTCTCATTGATCATTCACACTAAGACAGAAATTGACCAATCAACAACACACTCTCATCGCTAAGCTGGATACTGACTAATCAGCAAACAACAAAAGAATTGTAAGCCACTAGACCGTGCATTTAACAGATTTTGTGTGTGTGTGTTTGCTTATAACAAAGCTACAACGAGCTATCTAGTGAGTCCACCGAGGGGAATCGAACCTCTGATTTTAGCGTTGTAAGTCCGTAGACTTACCGCTGTACCAGCGGGGGACCATATTTTTGTTCTCATTGTTATAGAATAGAATAAGTTTTCTTAAAATCTTAAGACAAATGCATGGTCAGGTGTTTAGGGCGCTCGACTCGTAATCTGTGGGTCTCAGGTCCTAACATACACACTCGCTCTTTCAGTACAATGTGGGTCCGTTAAAATGTGACGGTCTATCCCACTCTTCGTTGGTAAAAAAGTAGTTTAAAGAGTTGACGGTACGTATTGGTGTAAAAAAAATTAGTCAGATAGATGGGTATCAACTACAGCGCCACCTTGCAGATAACAAAAAATTATGTTATAACTGAACTAACCTCTTTTTCTTAAATATTGAAAACAAACATTAAATAGTCCTAAGTTATTGTACCCCACTCATTGTATGAAAGTACAACAGGAAAACAACAATAGTGGGATACGTTTGTTAATGAAGTAAAATGGATCAGGCGTGGCCTAGTGATCAGCATGATCGGACTGTAAATCCGCGTCTTGTTGCCTCAGAAACGCGATACTTATTTTTGAGCTGCGGCTGCAGTGTAATAGGAACGATCAAGATCCATTGGTCAGACCCCGGCATGGCCAGACGGTTAAGGCACTCGACTCGTAATCCGAGGGTCCCAGGTTCGAATCGCCATAACATCAAACATGTTGGCCCTTTCAGTCGTGGGAGCGTTATAATGTTGTGCTCAATCCCACTTCTTCTTCTTCTTCATGTGTCAAATCTGCGGCAGACATCGACGACCATGGCATGCCAGACTTCTCTGTTGTCTATCCTTCTTATCAACTCAATGTTGCTCATTGAGTTCTTGGTGACATAGTTATTGAGGCTGTCGATATATTTAGTGCTTTGACACCCTCTGCTTTTCCTCCCTTCTATTTTTTCACATAGCATCTGTTTCTCTATCCCATTCTTCCTACAGATGTGTCCTAGAAATTCCATTTGTCTCTTTCTTATAGTTTTCATGAGGGACCTTTTGTATCCTGCCAGTTCCATGACTTCCACATTTGTTTTTCTTTCAGTCCATGATATTTTTAGCATCCTTCTAAGGAACCACATTTCAGCAGCTTTACTCTCTTCTCTGTATCTTTGTTCAGTGTCCAGCTCTCACAGCCATATAAGAGAACAGACCATACATATGATTTCAAGGTGTTAATTTTAGTGACATTTGTTATGTTCCTGTTTGTGAATATGGACTTCATTTTATAGAAAGTATCCTTGGACATTGCATTTTTTTCTTTATTTCTGTGTCACTCTTTGCATTTGATGTTATAGTATATCCAAGATATTTGAAGCTTTCGACTTGTTTTATTCTCACGTCCTTGCCGGTTATATAAGCTACATGTGGGTGTAATTGATTGTTTTGAGATAACCATGCACTCTGTTTTCTTTGCGTTTAACTGCAATCCTTTTTCTTCACTCTCGTCTACTGTTGTTGTGAGGAGAGTCTGTAGATTTCGTTTGGAGTTCGCAATAAGGACTGCGTCATCAGCGTAGCGCAAGTTGTTGATATTGCATCCGCCTACTTTGACTCCATGATGTTCATTGATGTTTCGTAGGATTATTTCGCTGTATAAGTTAAAAAGATCTGGTGAAAATACACATCCCTGCCACACCCCGCTTTCAATTGGTCTATATTCACTCAATTCATTTTCAATTTTGATAGCTGCCATTTGCTGCCAGTAAAGGTTTCTAAGGATTCTTAGATCTTTTAGCATTGATGTTCAGGTCTGACAACATGTCGAATAGGTCACCATGTCTCACTTTGTCAAAGGCTTTAGAATAATCGATAAAACATAGATATAAATCCTTTTGTACTTCCAGTGATCTTTCCATGAGCATGTTTAGAGCAAAAATTGCATTTCTAGTGCTTTTATCGGCTATAAATCCAAAATGAGCATCAGAAATCTCTGGTCTTATCTTATTCCTCATTCCAGACATGAGCACTCTTAAAAGAACCTTGGTAAGATGACTCATTAGACTAATTATCCTGTGCTGTTCACAGTCAGTTGTTCCGGGCTTTTTCGGCAATGCAATAAAGACTGATTTTTTAAAGTCTTACGGTATTTCACCCGTGTCATAAATAGTGTTCAGTAGTTTTGTCACTTCCTGGATTCACACTTCTTTTAGGGCTAATAAAAGTTCAATGGGTATGTCGTTCAATCCCACTATTCGTTAGTAAAAGAGTAACCCAAGAGTTGGCGGTGGGTAATGATAACTAGCTGCCTTCCCTCTAGTCTTACACTGCTAAATTAGGGACGACTAGCGCAGATAGCCCTCGTGAAACCTTGCGCGAAATTCAAAACAAACCAAACCAATTAATTGTTCGATGAGACAAGATTAGTCCAAGATGTGGTGGTGAGTGTTCTTTACTAGTTGCCCTTCTCTCTATTCTGCCAGTTAAAAATTAAAGACCAGGAACGGATGTTCACATCTAGCTGTGTCTAGCTTTGTAATAAAGACAGAAATAGCAGATAATGGGACAAGTGTAGGAGCTTACAACCGGTTTTCTGACGCCCAAAGTATGATCTCACTTCGTGACGTAACGTTGGGCAAAGTAAGCAATAAAAGTATTATTTGAAAAGACTGTGCGCCATCATAATTTTATTTCATTTGTTTGTTTTACAGTTCCGGACAGGATCCACGACAGACAGTTTATCACGCTAACAAATAATTCTCAGCATACGAAGTTTTAATATTATATCGCTTAGATACTTAACAATGAGTTTGTTCTTCTAGTTGGAAATACTGGAGTCACATACATAAAACTCCATTAAAGTTATGACTTAAAGGAATGTTTACATTTGTATCAATGGCAAAACTATACTATCTGACAGCGTTGTTCGTTATTAAACGCAAAGCTACACAAAGGGTTATCTGTGCTCTTCCCACCACGGGTATCGAAACCAGGTTTCTAGCAGTACAAGTTCGCAGATACACCACTGTGTCACTGGAGGCATCTGCCAGCTTCTGTAATTTTTTACCTCTGACCAGAGATAAGGCACCTTCCTACCGCCCACCATCCACGCTAAAGTGCTGACTGCCATTCTTATTATGCATCGACAACTTAAACTTATATTGTACACATTTGAACTCGGCTCTCCGAAATCTAGAGCTCCATCACAGAGCAAACCCTCTCCCCGAATATTAAGTATATTCTCTTGATGTGATTTGCCATCTAAAACGGGAATTATCAAATTTGTCATCAGATGAGTCTTAGAGAGAAATTTTAAAAATTTTGAAAACAACACTTGTATATGTGCTTAGAATTGTTTAAGGAAAATCATACGTTTGCTTGTTTATTTTTAATTTTGCGCAAAGCTACACGAAAACTATCTACGCTAGCCGTCTCTAGCTTAGCAGTGTAAGACTAGGAGGAAAGCAGCTAGTCATCGCCACTCACCGCTAACTCTTAAGCTACTCTTTTAACCAACGAATAGTTGGATTGGTCGCCACATTATAACACGTGTGTGTTTTCATATAGCAAAGCCAAATCGGGCTATCCGCTGAGTCCACCGAGAGGAATCGAACTCCTGATTTTATCGATGTACATTATAACGCTCCCACGGCTGAAAGTGTGAGCTTGTTTGGTGTGACGGGGATTCGAAACCGCGACCTTTGGATTGCCTTAACCACCTGGCCTATGCCGGGCCAAAAACAACAACACCAAAAACATCCGTAAATACAGAATAATTAATATCTGAAAAGAGTTATTAGCGAAGGGAAAAAAAACAAAATTAACTTATACCCTCCTTTACCAAGTATAGTATGAGTCTGACTTTTTGTCATGTCAAAACGGCCATTTTATCACTTACAACTGCTGAAGAAATAACGAAAAACAATATGAAAAGTTAATGGATTTGGAGAATCTTTGCGACTGATATCCAATGAAAGTCAAGTGCTTGCTCTTTTTGTATATATAATTATCTTTGTTTTCTTTCTCCTCTTTTAGTTGACAACCAAGTATGAACTTTGACCTTCATCCTTTTGTATACTTATTACGTTATTCATTCGGAAAGTAAACGACAGCGAATGAAAGCCGTGTCTCAACAAGTTTAATATGACAAGCAAGCAAGTACGGTTGGCACGTGCTAAACGTTTTAAAATGTAACCTGTCATTTTCTGCGATTTTTAAACATATTTATCGATGATAATTTTATATTTGATGTCGAGACTTTTAGGCTAAGAGTAACGTAAAGTAACTGATCTAGTTGAAAATGCGTGTAATTACAACAAAGATGTAATTCCATCTTTAACAGAATTACTCTTAGTTCAAACATACTAGTTCGTAGCAAACTAGTATTTATGCTTGTATTCAAATAGTCTAGAAAAGAAATTCAATTATTGATTTATCAATATGGACCATTATAAAAGCCCATTTATAAGTCTGGTACCTATTAACTAGGGATAAATTAATTTTTTTATACTAACTAGGAAAAATGTAATTATTATTCTATCAACTTAGATCAACTGAATTATTGATACAATAACTAATATTTAACTTAGTTATTGATTTGCTAGCTAGACTGGTTTGGTTTGTTTTGAATTTCGCGCAAAGCTACACGAGGGCTATCTGCGCTAGCCATCCCTAACTTAGTAGTGTAAGACTAGAGAGAAGGCAGCTAGTCATCGCCACCTACCGCCAACTTTTGGGCTACTCTCTTACCAAGGAATAGTAGGACCGTCACATTATAACGCCCCCACGGCTGAAAGGGCGAGCATGTTTGGTGCGACGGGGATCCGAGCCCGCGACCTTCAGATTACGAGTAGAGTGCCTTAACCACGTGGCCATGCCAGGGCCTGTTAGCTAGAATCAACCTAAATATTGCTCTTTTAACTAGGATTGTAACAAAACTCTAATCGTTGGCCTAATGAGATAACTTAGGACAAAAACTTAATGTATTGTGGCCAGAAAAAACGGTTTCTTAATTCAGTTGTTTAATGCTATAAGAACTGATTAGTGGTATGACATCACTGGCGTATTAAAAGCTCTGCTGATATTATGTAAAGAAAGTCTCTATCTTTACAGTGAAACAGCGGTGTATCTGCGGACTTATATTGCTAGAAACCGGGTATAGCTCTGTGCTTAACTTAAAAACAAATAAATTTAAAGTACAGCATTTTTGAAGCTTATTACAATGAAGATACTGTATAGCTATAGAACTTTGATCTGCGATGAACAATCAACCCTTTGTAGCTAGTTTTTTGCATTTGATTCTGTGTATATGTAGTTATGCAAACCTTCCCCTGCAATAAACAGTCGACCCCTTATAGCTGTTTCTTGCTTTTGATGCTGTGTAGCTATGTAACCTTCCTGTGCAATAAAGACGACCCCAATAAGTGCCAATTGTACTATTGTACATATATTTCATAAAAAATAATATACAAAATACTACAAACAACTCAACAGAACTTTAGAATAAACATAATTCCGTGTATGTCTTTGTCATATTTAACATTCAGTGGATGACCATCAACCCACCTACGATATAAGTAAACAACACGTTTCAAAACTTTATTATTCTATATTCCTGAAATCCGTTAATTTCAAGTTAAAAAAACGTAATAAGCGAGTAAGTGTAAGTTCAATTTCCAGGATACACTCAATCAAATCACCAAAATATGTATTTCAACTTATAAGTAAAAATTCCGCACCAATGATCTTTTACCCTTTCAGAGTTGGTGGTGATGAGTATCTGCTGCCATTTAGTCTTTAGTTGCTAAATTAATGACGGCTAAAGCAGATGGCCCTCGTGTAGCTCTGCGCGAAATTCAAATCAAACCAAACCTTTTGACCTGAACTATTCCATTTCTAGAGTATCCGAATTGCATTAGATGTATTGACTCTGCCAAACACATTTTTTGTTTGAGGAACACACAGCATGGTGCTTGGGACGAAGTAGTTAACGTTCTCTCTTCTTTTTTCATGAAATTTAGTCGATGGTTTACTGACCCCTTCCTGTCGCCCCTACCTCCTCCAGGAACCAACTAAGTACCTATAAAGTTTTAGACGTTCTCCTGCTAATGATTCCACAAATAATGTATTTCGTGGATCCTGTTTTACTAGTTTAATCAAGTATTTTCTCAGAATAATGTGTTGTATACTTGTGAATCTAGTCAGAAGACCTATAAGAAAACGTAATTCCTGGAGAAGGATGGATTATAGGGGTCGCTGTATGGCTCAGTATCACAAATGCGAATGTAATAAGCTTTTCTTTTATTTTGTCTCTTATATATATTTAGAAACGTTGAATAAAATATTTTCCAGAGACAAGTTTCTTTTTCTGTCCGTTGAGGTTAATTCCCCATCGCCCTAATGGTTCTTGACCTGAGACGTGGCTGCTGAGAGGTTGGCAGTTAATACATCAAAAGAGATTAAACACAAAGTTTTGACCTACGACATTCATTCACACATTCGAGTTATCAGCTTATGGCTATGACCTCACTTAGGCCTCGCGATCAATATCATAACCAAATACCACGCCAAGAATGTAACAGAACCAAAAACGATGCGAGTATAAAAGTGTTTGGTATCTAGTTCCTTGAAATAATTGATAAGTGTTTTCATTGTCAGCTTAGCCCATGTTCAATACTTTCTCCTTCCGTAATTCTCCTTATCGAGGATTGGGTAAAACTGATTAGACATCTGCAGCTTACTATAAAAACTGTTTTAAAGATGCAATAACATTAATCTTCCATTTTCATTATTTCTTACGGCCTGGCATGGCCTGATGGCTATAGCGCTGGACTCGCAACCCATGGGTCGCGAATTTGAATCCTCTTACCGAACATGTTCGCCCTTTCGCCCGTGTGGGCGTTATTATGTGATGATCGATTCCACTTTCATTGGTAAAAGAGTAGATCCAAAGTTGGCGTTGGGTAGTGCTGTCTAGTTGCCTTCCCTCTGGTCTATCACTTTTAAACTAGGAACGTCTAACACAGATAACACTCGTGTAGCCTTACGCAAAATTCCAAAAACAAATATCATAATTTATTTTCTTTGAAATTTAAAGAATCCTAAAATTGTTTTCTTTGAGTGTAAAGTTGCACAATAAGCTGTATCTGTTGCACTCCTCGCATGGATGGATTTGTTTCTTCGTATTAAGCCTTTCGACGTAAAATTACACCAAGGTTATCTCCACACCTGTCCCTAATACTGAGCTAATGTACTGGAGAGAAAATGTGAATATGCAATAGCACCTACCCATCGCTATATCTTGAGTTAATTTAATAAAATAATGGGTTTTAACTCTCACTATTATAACACAACCACTGCCTAAAAATGTCGGGCCCAATTTATCTAATTTTTTTGTTGAGGCAACAGGACACAAACCATGGACCCTCAGATCTACAGTCCAGCACCTTGACAAGTGAAATACACTCATCTCATGTAAACAGAAGAAATGCAGCATTTCCAGTAACTTAGGTGAAGAGTACGTTGGAAACTCAACGATCGTTTTTCTAAACTCAGATAAAAAGTGAATTATTCCCACCCATGTCCTGGGTGATTTTCAAGCGGTTTATTAAAATGCCTGTAACTTTGAACAATCACACGTGTCAATTTTTTTCATGTGTTCGCAAACCTCACTAAATATGACATGATTAAGTATATTTAAAAACCTTCTGTTTTTGTGCAGGCATATTTTACCAGGTGGTTGTTGTTTAAACGTCGAAAGTTGGAAAATGATTTGAAACTAACAGGCTTAAGAGTTATAATAAGGATCAGGTTACGTCTTAAATATTATGCTTCGGATTTAGAATTAGAAGTGGGTAAAGATAGTATTTAAGATTTATCTCTCGATTCCCAGAAGTCAAATGTGCCCAAGAGGCCTTTCGTATAGTTCTATGAATTGCCAGTTGGATTGGAGAATGAGAGACAAATTGTCTTTTTTATCACAAATGCTAGGCCTACTGACTTAGAACTTGGCTTGAGATAAAAGAAATAGGTACGAAAATGAAAATTAACAATGAAAATAAAACCAAGCTGCTTATAAAGCCCATGGAACACTGGGGGGGGGGAGTCTCACTCATTTTTCCTACACTCACTTTCGTAATGAAGGGAAGAACTGATAAATGAAAGGGGATAGAGGACAGCTTGTTGAGGTCTACCTTACAGACCCAGACCGCAACACAGACACATACTAAAGCATACCACGAAATAAAATACTCAACAAAACGATGTTCAACATGCCCCAAATCCGCAGGGGGTCCCACCTCAGACTTTTCTTGTTTCTTCGCTTAAAGCCTTAACTTGTGAGGACAGAAACTTTCTAAACATTCCTTTTTGATCGTAACACACACACACAACGTTATTAAAATGATAAGTGTATACACTGATTTTCAAGTGACATTGAGTCAAATGGTTCTAAAAAATTATATAGACACATACATATGTATGAACATAAATATATATACATATATAAATGATATATAAAGAGTCATTCATATCGACTAACAGATGGATTTGTTTGTTTCTTTGTAGTTAAGCCCAGAACTTCACAATGGGCAATCAGTGCCGTGCCCACTACGGGGTGAGAGTAAGCGTTTCATTAAGCTGAAGTGTCTGATAAAACGTCTAAGCTATGGATCTATATTTTCAAAATAACGAAATAAGCCGAATAACAATGTGTTTGTTTTAGAACAAAGCCGCAAAAGGCTATCTGTTGTGTTCACCACGAGGAATCGAAACCTGGATTTTGGTGTTGTAAGTCCGAAATTAATCGCTGTCCCACCGGAGGACGACATAAACAGTCATCACAGAAACAGTAAATGATCTCAGGGAAAGGCTTAAGAGAGAAAACAAATATTCAAATATATAGCACAGTTTAAAAATATTTAAAACAATAATGTATAGCACAGATTAAAAATATTTAAAAAATAATGTATAGGATAGATTAACTATATTTAAAACATTAATGTATTGAATGGTTTAACAATATTTAAAACAATAATATATAGTATATTTTGAGAATGTCTAGAACAGTGGTTCCCAACCAGGAGTGCGAGATAGCGTTCCAGGGGATGCGAGATAACATTTGTTTTGGCCTCCTTCACCTTTATTCTTAAATAAATAATTACTGTGAGGGGTGCGAGAACATTTTAAATTTTTTTAGGGGTGCGGAGCATAAAAAAGGTTGGGAACCACTGGTCTAGAATAATAAGCTATAACATGTTTTAACACGTCATCCGTGTCTTCATGTTAACTTGTTACAATAGTTACCTAAAAAAGGTTGGAAACCACTGGTCTAGAATAATAAGCTATAACATGTTTTAACACGTCATCCGTGTCTTCATGTTAACTTGTTACAATAGTTACCTTGAGTCGTATATTGGTTATTGATGATAAAGCTATTTTAGAACTATACTGACCGGAACCACAAGCACAGCATGCGCTGAACCCAAGAGTGAAACACAATGACAAAACTAGCAAGCCACATGATGTTGTGGACAGGATGCGAAATTTTGAAGCTAACTTCAAACTGTATACACTAGATTCTTAAAAACAACGAAGGTTCTGTTTACGTCTTATTTATATTTACATAAACACCTTCATTTTGTTTTATGGCAAAAAAAACCCAACGAAAACGTGATTTTGTTTAGCTAGATAGATAAAATTAACATCCATGTTTCTTCGTCATTTAGTGTCACAGCCTGCAATCCAATACATTTATCATTAGAAGCCGTTTTATCACAGCATTATACCACCAGAGAACTACTTTATCAAAGCATCATAAACCAAAGGATTATTTTATCAGAGTATCATAACACCAGAGAACTACTTTATCAGAGCATCATACCACCATAAAACTACTTTATCAGAATATAATACCGCCAGAGGACTTCTTTATCAAAGCATCATACATCAGAGGATTATTTTATCAGAACATCACACCACCAGAAATCTACTTTATCAGAATATAATACCGCCAGAGGATTTCTTTATCAGAGCATCATACTAGTAGAAAACTACTTTATTAAAGCCTCATACCACCAGAAAATTACTTTATCAAAGCATCATCATGCTACTGGAGGACTACTTTATCACAGCATCATACCATCAGAGGGCCATGAAAGGACTGTCTTATCCGACTAATTTAGTGAGAAATGATCTATCAAAACATCGTGATTGGCTAAGAACTCTCCTAATATGAAGCGTCATGATCAGTTAAAAATTGCTCTAACAGTTTCATATGTTCAGTTAGAAATTTGTTGTAAGAGTACTGTCAAATGAAGTGATAAAGATACTGAGAATATATGTGTGTGTGTGTAATATACTGCCATAAATTGTTAAGTTAGTTTAATGAAGATAAATAGAAAGTTTAAGTTCAACGTAGTAGTACAAAAAACAAAGTTAATTCAACCATCGTGAACGCATGTTTGATGTCAATGGATTTCTGTAAACAACGGACACGAAGAATGTTGCATTTTAAGAGATTTAAACAAAACATTTATTCAATTTCTATATACGCGTCATACGTAAGGTGTTGCTCACTATATCGAAATTCTTAAAACATTACAGAGAAAATACAATTGCTCGAGGTAATTGTAAGAAAAGTAAAAATATTCTTTGGGCTGATGCTACAATTTCCCGTCTAGTTTTTACAAGGTGAGCCACCAAAATGCGGTTATTATGTAATTTAAAAACAAAAAGGTTCTCAGGCTAACAACTGGTTAACGAAATTTGAGGTTGATTTTGCGCATGCGCAAGATCCGAATTAGTGGCTTACTGGAAGACAAATGGTTTTTTTCTTTCTCCCAACTTATCGCTCCCTGGTGTGCGAGAGGTTAATAACGAAGTGGCGATCCTTTCGTACGTCGAGCAGTTGACCCTAGCAGCTAGTTAATCATTCTTTAACATTTCAAGCTACTGCAATAGTTGATCCATTTGTTCAGTTATTCTATATAAACCCACACGATTGGGAACTCTATATATATTTTATCTAATTACGGGGAGAGTTGTTTCTTGTTAAGCTTGAGGCTGTATAATGGGCCATCCATGCTGTGCCCACCGCGGGGACCAAATCCGAATTTTATTGCTATAAGCCCTCAAGCTTACCCTGAGCCAACAGGGGGCTGGCTGGGAATGAGAGATTCTGCAAGTAAGGCACAGAAGTTAATGCTGTTATTTATGTTTACTCAAAATGCTATGAATTTGAGACATATAAAACAGGTTTTTGGGATATGGTGGGCAATAAGGTAATTAAACCCTGACAAAAGGGTTTTTTTTTAAAGAATATTCGGAACATTATCAAAGGATAAACTAGGTTGTTATGGAATTAATATTTTGTATGATATACGAAAATTTTAAAATTTGTACAGTTTTCCGTGTGTTTTTAAAATTTGTACAGTTTTCCGTGTGTTTTTCCTTATTTACAAGTTACCCCCTCAGAATTACGTGTTGAATAAAACTAAAATAATGTGTATATTTATTTCTTATTAGGCTTATCTAAAATCTAATTTCCCTGTTATGGTTCCATATTGTTTTACTACGCATTTTCACGCCATGTTTTACAGAAGTCCTTGAGCTATCTGTGGTCACTGATACAGCGTCCCCACTATCCCAAAATGAGGGGCGCATTTTTACGGCAACGGGTTCAACCCTGAAGCCTGCAGCTCAGCCCTTTACTTGTATTTTGTTCAGTATTAGAACAAATAACACGATTTTAAAGTATTTCCATTCTTATGCCCAAATCTCTGTAACAAAAACAAAACAAATTCTACCAAGACTAGAATTTATTTTAGAGGGATTCAATCACACCTGGAGTAAGTTACGTATTTAAGACTGAAATATTAAGTACAATGTAATTACTATGGGCAGGCTTCACTGAACTGCATGGTACTCTTCCAGTGATTTAGTAACCACATAATAAATTTATTATGAATTAAAATTATTTTAATTTTACTAACACGAATTTATTCATGTGTGAAGCATTAGATCATACACTGTCGAAAATTTTAAAGACGTCCAAGAGAAAGAAATATCTCGGAGAAATATGAGAAAAAAAAATCTAAGAATAACTTTAGAAAGAAAAGAAGATTACACTGTGTAACAAAATTTTTACTGTTTCTTGTTCCTGGGTAAAAAGTGTTATTTCCAAATTGCTTATGCCTAAAGTAAATGTAAAAGATCTATTTTTCACTTCAAACTTTGCTTTCGTGACCTGGGAGCGTATAATGAAAACATGATGGGAGACTATATTTGGGGCCTAATACGTGAAAGTGATTTACATTACAATCGCAAATCTCGAAAAACTACTCACTTCTAAACATTTTTGTATAACTTTAGTATATTTATATTAAATTTATACATATATTTATATGTAAATCTTGATTCATATGTTGTTTTATTCACACCTTATGAAAATGAAAATGTGAAAATTTGCCTGTTTTTACATAGAAATTAGGTTAATTTCTAAATTTCATTATCTAGGTCACAAAATCAAAGTTTGAAGAGAATAATGGCCATTTTCTGCACTTTTACAACATAAGAAATTAAGAAATAACACATTACTATCCAGGAACAAAATATGTGTTACATAGTGTTATATATGTATCCCAGAGAAACTAATATATATAAACTAAAAATATATTCCACAAATATTTAAGAAAAATCGTCTAAAAATATGTCTCAGATAAATTAAAAAAAAAACAATATTTAAAGTAAAAATATACATCCAAGAGAAAGTTATGAAAAAAAAATCCCTTTAATATGAAAGGATGTTCCATAGAAACCTTGGGGGAAAAGATTACCTACAAAAAAACGTATATTCCAAGTAACTTTAAGAAAATAATTCTCTGGAGTAAAAACATATCATAGAGAAATTTGAAGGAAGGATTCTCTTAGATAATAATAATAAAAAAAGATATCTCATTGAAAGTTAGCAAAAAAATCTTTAAGGTAAAATAATAACCAAGGAAAATTAACTAGAAACTATCTAAAGTAAAATACTCTGAAATAAATTTGAAATGAAATTCTGTGAAGAAAAAAGATATCTCAGATATACGTGAGAAATAATTATCTAATGTAAAAAAAAAAATGATACAAAAATTGAAGAAAAACTCTCTAAGGCAGAAACAAAATCAATCGTATCGGAGAGAAATTTAAGGAGAACTTCTCTAAATGAAAAGGATATCGCTGAAACAATCAAGAAAAAACATACTATAAAATAAAAACGACACCCTGAGTCATTTAATTAGACATTTTCTAAAGAAAAAGGATATCCTACAGGAATTTAAGAAAATGTTTCTAAAGTAAAAAAAAAGAAAAGGAAAGTCCCATATATTTGAGAAAAACTCTCTCCGATAAAAATATATACCATACAAAATAAATTTACAAAAATATATTCTACATTAAAAGATAATAATCTTGAAAAATGTAAGGGAACATTCCTCTAAAAGCGCTCGAAAGTAAAAGGATATCCAAGATAAATTTAGGAGAAAAAACTCTTTTGGTGTAAGAAAAATTTAACAAACAAATATCCCAATCAAAATCGATAGCTCAGAGAAATTCAAGAGAAAAAAAAATAGTTATATGAAGTAACTGGTTCCGCATGAAAAGTTTTATGAGAAATTCTCCAACTTAAGTAAATCTCTTCTTTGTAGAGAAACTTAAAGCAAAATATCCCAAATTAAATGACAAATTTCAGGATTTTTTACTTTTCTAAATTAAAAAATGATGTTCTATCCAAGTTTCAGGAAGTTCTTTATGTAGATTAAATTTCTAAAACAGACACGTCATAAAAATTTCAAAAACAACATCATTTGAAGTAGAACAGATGTCCGAGAGAAATTTGTGAAGAAAATAATATAAAGTGGGAAAAAGACACATTCCAGAGAAAATTACCAAAATAATCCCTATAGCAAAAAGAAAGAAAAAAAATACATTCGTTAAAAATGTAAAAAGAAACAATTATTTTAAGAGCAAAAATATATTCCCTTTCACAGTTGCACATCCGACAGTGGCAAAGCATCTCAGAAGCTGCTATGTCTGAAGTACATGGCCCGGCATGGCCAGGTGGGTTAAGGCGTTAGACTCCTAATCTGAGGATCGCGTTTTCGAATCCCCGTCGCACCAAAAATGCTCGCCCTTTCAGCCGTAGGGTCATTATAATGTGACGGTCAATCCCAGTATTCGTTGGTAAAAGAGTAGACCAAGAGTTAGGGGTAGGTGGTGATGACTAGCTGCCTTCCCTCTAGTCTTAACACTGCTAAATCTACCGCAGGTAAACCTCGAGTAGCTTTGCGCTAAATTAGAAAATAACAAAAAAACAATCTGAAGTAGAAATGAAACAATTCTGTAGACATAAATTTTGTACGCCACGTAGTAGTCGTTTGGTGCATGAATAGTGCACGAAAGAGGCGAGATGCTACAGGTTTAACTATGTTTGTTTTGTTTTCGTTTCTTAGGATAATGAATCAAGAAACGGAATGTATATCGAAACATTTGTTTTAATGACATGATTTATAGACGAAATATTTAGGGAACCATTACCAAGACTGAAAGAAATAACTTGAGTAGTTGTTATTGTAGATCTCCCGGTAGGGCAGTGATAAATTTAAGGACTTACAACATTACAATCCGGGGTTCGATTTTCCACGATGTAGTCGACACATGGTACCTTTATCACTATCACTCCTAGAACTATCCAATTACTTGAATGTTGAATGAAAGCAAGAATGTGTAAGAGATTGTTAGTTTATATAAAGAACTTGACGCACTGCTGTGCTTCCACGTGTCACCGGCTCGCTGTAATTGACTGTTGACCTGATTTGTCAGATAAGGAGGGCATGAAGTTGACCTAGGTAACTGAAGGAGATACTCACCTTTGATAGACTATGCAGGAACATTAGAAGCAAGGCAGCAACTGGGCAAAACCTGCAACATAAAACAAAGAAATCAGGGTGTGAAATCTGAGACGTCATCTAATACTTCTCTGACTAGTCATCAGTAGCTCATAAAACTGTAAACCAAAAACAAAACTATTTTTCAAACGTTGAAGCTATTTTACAACCCTCAGATTACTGACTTACTTTATACCATTCACTAACAGTTAGGTTAAATTACTGACTTAGTTTTATATCACTCACTACCAATGAAGTTAAATTACCGATTATATTTACACTACTCACTGTCAAATGAGGTCATATTATCGATTTATTTTTATACCATTCACTGCTAGGGCGGTTCACATATTGCCTCATTTTATGTGCTAGCCTAATGCAGTACTGAGTTTAAAAGTAACACAAATTTCAGTGAAATTACTGGTCTACATCTCTCATTTCCTATGTGAAATACATAGGTTATCCAAGTAGCGATTAGTAAGTTTAACTGTTTGTATGCTTTGTTTTTGAATTTTTCAAAGCTACACGAGGACTATCTGCGCTAGTCGTCCCTAACTTAATAGCGTAAAACCAGAGTGAAGGTAGTTACCACTTACCTCCAACTCTCAGGCTACTCTTTTTACCAACGAATAATAAGATTGACCGACACACTATAACGTTCCCACGGTTGAAAGGGCATGTTCAGTGTGACGGGAAATAGAACCCACGACCCTCAGATTAGGAGTCAAGAGCCCTAACCACCTGGCCATTGATGTTATTCTGTCTTTAGATATTTTTTTAAGTACATTAGATGATACGGCCTCATCGTAATTCTAGGGTTAAGTGTAAACCTATAATTTTATGGTTAAGTATAAATCTATAATTCTAGGGTTAAGTATAATGATAAATGCATAAAATTCAAAGATGACCAGAAAATATGCATTGGATTACACACCTCTAACATACACTACAGTAATGACCTACTTGCAATACCAAAAGATCGCAGCTCATCATGCCCCCTCCCCCACTTCAACCAGTGGCTAAATCGTAAATCTGAAGTTTATAACGCTAAAAATCTGGTTTCGATACCGGTTGTGGATACAGCAAAAAATAGTCTGTTGTGAAACTTTTTTTTTCGTGCTTAACTACAAACACAGTTTATCATGACTTCTATTTTTCTGGCAAATTATCTAAAAAAAAAGCTGAAACAATAATAAAATATAGATATAAATGTTTTCCTGTTATCATAACCTTCATTAGATTATTTCTCTATCTGGGTTTTGAGTCCATTTTTGTATTAAGCTATGTTTGTTTCTATGGAATTTAGAGTTTTTATATTCAGTTTGTTTGTTTGTATCGGTTTCGAGTCCGTTTTTATATCCAGTTTGTTTGTCTCTATGGGTTTCGAGTCCATTTTTATATTCAATTTGTTTCTATGGTTTCAAGTCCGTTTTTATATTCAGTTTGTCGGTTTCTATGGTTTCGAGTCCGTTTTTATATTCAATTTGTTTGTTTCTATGGTTTCGAGTCTGTTTTCATATTTAGTTTGTTTCTATGGTTTCGAGTCTGTTTCTATGTTCAATTTGTTTGTTTTTATGGGTTTCGAGTCCGTTTCTATATTCAGTTTGTTTGTTTTTATGGTTTTAAGTCCGTTTTCATATTCAGTCTGTTTGTTTCATTGGATTTCGAGTCCATTTTTATATTCAGTTTGTTAGTTTCATTGGGTTTCATGTCTGTTTTTATATTTAGCTTTGTCGGTTTCTATGGTTTCGAGTCCGTTTTTATATTCAATTTGTTTGTTTCTATGGTTTCGAGTCCGTTTTTATATTCAGCTTGTTTGTTTCTATGGGTTTCGAGTCCATTTTTATATTCAGCTTGTTTGTTTCTATGGTTTCAAGTCAGTTTGTTTGTTTCACTGGGATTCGAGTCTGTTTTTATACTCTGTTTCTATGGTTTCAAGTCTGTTTTCATATTTAGTTTATTTCTATGGTTTCGAGTCCGCTTATATATTCAGTTTGTAGGTTTTTATGGTTTCGAATCTGTTTTAATATTCAGTTTGTTTCTATGGGTTTCGAGTCCGTTTATATATTCAGTTTGTAGGTTTCTATGGTTTCGAGTCTGTTTCTATATTCAGTTTGTTTCTATGGGTTTCGAGTCCATTTTTTATATTCAATTTTTTTGTTTCTATGGGTTACGAGTCCGTTTTGATATTCAATTTTTTGTTTCTATGGGTTCCGAGTCCGTTTTTATATTCAGTTTGTTTGTTGCTATGGGTTTCGAGTCCGTTTTTATATTCAGTTTCTTTCTGCCCCTCCCCCAGTGGCACCGCTCTATATCTACGAACTTACAACACTTGAAACTGGGTTTTGATACCCGTGACGGGCAGAGCACAGATAGTCTATTGTATAGCTTTATACTCAACTACCAAAAAGTCTCTTTCTATGGAGTTTAGAGTCTGTTTTTATACACACTTTACCATTATATGAAGCCTATTGTTTTTTTCTTTTTGGTTTGCTGGCCCAAGCTGGACTAATAAGCCTTGAGTAGGCGAAACTGTAATCCATAGCAGAGGATAAAGCCTATGAAAAAATGCATTAGGCCTCTACGTCATAGATTATCTTTTCAATTTCACCCCAAGTAAATGTATTAATACTTTATTTCTTTGTATTTGTGATTTTGCATAAAGTTAGAGAAAAATTATTTGCACAAAGCCATCTCTGATTTTTAACGAGTGATAGCAGCTGGTTAACAGTACCCATCACCACTTCTTTGATACTCCTGGCTAATGGATAAACGAATTTTAACCGCTATTCTTACAACGCACCAGTGGCCTAAACTGCAAAACGGGCGTTGTTGTTCCTCATAAGGAAGTTTGATGCAACTCGATTTAGAAATAGCATGAAAGTTTTAAGCACAAAATAAGTATAGTTGGGACTGTAATTCTCATTCCGATAGGACAGATGTAATTCTACTCTAAAAATTCGGGGTACGATTCCCCGCGGCGGATACAGTAGATGGCTCAATGGGCTTTGCTTAAAAATAGACGAGATAAATAAAAATATTTATTTATGCAGTATAATTAATTATATGACAAATTATTTAACCTCACTTTCTTGAGGTTAATCAAAAGTTCGTTGAAAGTATGAGGTTTAAGCATGATTGAAGCATAGATACCACTTTTGTAAAATCAATATTAATAAGCTATAATACCTGTAGTTTTTAATTATGTTTTCAGTTTTGTTAAATTGTGATTTATTCTGTTGTTGTTACACGCAGAACTATGCAATAGTCTATCTATACAAAATTCGCCGTTGATATCGTAATCCGATTTCTAGCGTCATAAGTTGTCAGACGTACCGCTCGCTTAACCACTAGGACGCGCTGTAATAAGCTAATGGGTATATTTTAACAGTTGTCAAGTAATAGTTATCATTTGAGTTTTTTTTGTTGTTGTTTTTTTTAAACTGATAGTGAACTTAGAATGAAGGCTGATAAAGTGTGTGTTTCTTATAGCAAAGCCACATCGGGCTTTCTGCTGTGCCCACCGGGGGAATCGAGCCCCAGATTTTAGCGTTGTAAATCCAAAACTTATCAGTGTTTCAGTGGGAGACACGCTGATAAAGCAGTTGAAAGATTAGTAATTAACAAAATGAGGTTTTCCATTTAAAAATCCTAAGATTAGATTTTTCTTTTATACTGAAATCTCATTAAAATTTTCATTTTACAGCAGCCCTGGCGAACCTTGGACCTAAACACTTGTTAATTTGCTTTTTGGATATTCTCGTATAACTACATAATGCCTACATGCTCTAGCTGTCGGTAATTTAATCTCGTAAATCAGAAGATTGAAGCTAATAAATAGTATCCACCACCAACTTTTGAGCTGCTCTAACCAAATAGAGGAGTTATATTGTCAGTTTTATAATAAAAAGAGCGGAGTGAGATTTTGGAGTAATGGGACGCTAACCAAGGATCCTTATATTCATATTACGAAACGCTAACCAATACCCTTCCCAATGGTTAAATTCAGTTCATATTACCATCGTAGATTCCACGCTCTGGAGAAAGTACGCAAACCATAAACAGTGTTCAGCTTTTTGCTGATCACTGTGCCCATGCGCAGTAGCTATGACATAACAAGTATTATCCGTCACAATTAGATTTACTTAACAAGAGGTTGCGAAAACGTAGCTCACCATCTACTTATCATACATGTATAATAAATTCTTCTGCCTGAAGCATTACTGGCATAAATCATTTAAATTATGTGGAAGTTAATTTCACAACTACTTCTTCTCATGACAATGAGAAGGTAAATTGGCATGTGAAACTGTTAACACTCACAACTCCAGAGATTCACTTCGCTTCCATACAATGAAAAACTGATGTTGAATCAAAACACTTTCTAATGACGAATTTTATTTTCAAGTGCTCTAACTGACTGGCTGCCACATTCTTCCCTCTTTCACAAACGGTGTTTGTCCTCGAGCCAATTTTCCTCCAGCATTTTAATACCTGAATATATCAAGATTTATTCTCTCGTAACGATGAATAAATATTCGTACTCTTAACACTCCTACAAAAAGACGTTTCTAGTCCTGATTTCTCCAAGCCCGTTCCCCTGGCTGTGGTTTCGCTAGATAGTAGATAGGGACAGTGGGAATCTCGTTAATCCATTCATTAATGGATTTAAATGGCAATTTAATTTAAATACAAAATTATTAGCCTAATATTAATAACCTTTCAAGTTGCTCTGGGGCCTATTAGGCCCCACTTTTCGTAGGAGTGTTAACAAATGTGCCAAAGTTAAGACCGTACCTTCTGCTAACTGAATACGCTCTTTTTAAGTACTCGAGTTATTCAGCTAGGACAAGATATACTTTTATTTGTCCAATGGAAATATTACCACTCATAAAATAAGAGAGTACACGTTTTTATCGTTTCTTTATTGTACAAATTAATCTTTTGTAATTCTAAAAACTAAAAGTACTTACTAGAATACTTAAAAGTACGTTAAAAAAACTCCGCAGTCGCCAAAAAAAGAACCCCAAAACACCGAAGAATAATAAAGTACCCACTCATACATGCGAGAAAGTTTCTATCGCACAGACCTCAAGTACGTCATAACTGGTTCTTCTACTACAGCCAACATTTAAAAGAATACACTATGCTGGCAAAAGTAAATCATGATAAGATTCTCTATATTACACCATGTATAAGCAGGTTTTTCTTGTTCTCACTGTTTACTGAGACATGACATTTTTTTCTTTGCTACCTTTGGAATTGTGTAACTGTTTATCTTACACACGATTGGTGACATACACATAATTACTGTTAAGCGTACATTGTCCTCGGTTTCCATGTTTGTTTGTTTGTTTTTTACACTTATTTACCACCACGAAATAGTGACTAAGTTTACAAATACTGCAAGTTTATTTCTATAATTATTTTTCTCTTATGGATCACGTTAAACTCACAACAACATGTCATTCTTTTTAAATACATGTACTTTTTAGTAAATGTAGTGTATTATGATTAACGTGACATCACTAAACTTTGTGTTATAAATTGCTCAACAGATGGAACTACTAAGAAAGTAGTAATCATCCACCTTTTCACACAGAATGTTTGTGGAAAATTGCCTAGAATCCGTATGGTGTCACATTTTTAAGAGCCATAATATAGCATTGACCACTACTTTTCTTTGTGTTTTATATTATTTTTATTGTTTTATTATTATGAATCTTTATCCTTTGGAATTACAAAAGAGCAGGTATGCAAAAGCTATCTTTGAATATGTAAAAGTCCTCCTGGTGGGTCAGCAGTAAGTTTACGGACTTATAATGCTATAATTCGAGGCTTGATTCTCCGCTTTTATAGAAAACAGAAAGTCCATTATGTAGCTTTGCACTAAAACAAACAAACTATGAAGATATTTAAAAGTCTCCCAATGGGGTAACGGTAAATTCACAGCCTTACAAACACTAAAATCCGAAATCGACTCCCTGTGGTAGACAGGGACAAGAAACCCTTTCTGTGCCTTTTCACTAAGGTAAACAAACAAATTATTTAAAAGTGGATTCCAATGGGTGATTTTAATTAAACAATTAATATCTGTTATTCACACAATCAACAAAAATACATTTCCTATCTTAATACAGCCTCATAAGTCTGCTTTACAAGGCACGTGTTAGAAGAACCAATAAGCATGAGTGTGAAAAAGAAACCCAATAAGCCATATTAATCCGTGAATTACCATAAAACCAACCTGTTTCTTTACCCGACTTTTCTTAATTATGTTCATGCTTGTACATATGTTTATTTAGAGCAAAACCACATTTAGCTATCTGCCGTTCTCAGACAAGCAAATCAAAAACCAGATCTTAGTATTGTAACTTCAGAGACTAAGAACTGTCCCATCAGAAGACTTCTAAATTATTTATCCATCTTGTTTTGTTTTGTTTTAATTTATTGGGTAAAATACACCCTGTTCTTTCTGTATTTATTGTATAGAATACATCCTATTTTTGTATATTTATTGTGTAGAATACATCCTGTTCTTTCTTATTTATTGTATAGAATACATCCTGTTTTTGTAAATTTATTGTGTAGAATACATCCTGTTTTTGTGTATTTATTGTGTATAATACATCCTGTTTTTGTAAATTTATTATGTAGAATACATCCTGTTTTTTGTGTGAAATACATTGTTTTTGTATATTTATGTAAAATACGTCCTGTTATTTGTGTATTTATTGTGTAGATTACATCTTATTTTTCTCTGATCTTCTTTCTTTAAAAAAAACGGCTTAAAAAGCGTGCGACTTAATGAAACAAGTGCCGTGAGTTATATTCAATAATATAAAAAAGATTAATTTTTTTTCCCTTTTAAACCAGTCATTTCGAAACAGATTTAATATGACGAAACCACGCTTCTAGAACTATTTCTATTATTTCCATTACAATAACGTCCAACAAACTCTTGGGCTGTTCTTTAGTCACCACAGTAATGATATTTGACAATTGCAATCCCCAAATGTGAAAAACGTTTTTACGGCAAAGGGACGCGAACCACGAACCTTAGAGTTCACAGTAAGGGTACGCCTGGACCAAGCCTGACACAGTAATTAGCTAGATTCGTTGAGAATTATCACAACGAGCCTCCTAATTTTATTTCTGAAGAACTATTTAATTTTTATTTTCATTTAAGAAAGAATCAGTATATAGGGGAAGAACAACTGAAATAGTAATCAGATTGAATAACGAAAAGTCTTTGATATTTCAAAAAACATGCTCGTATTATTTTTCTTACTTACATCATGAAACAGACGTGTTCAGAGCTTCAGTCTTTAATACATTGAAAGCAAATGTTCAAATTGTTTATTTTTTGCCTTTAAGCACAAAAATATATATTGGACCGTTTGTGCTGTGCCCACCGCTGGTATCGAAACGTGATTTTTAGTGTCATAAAACTCAAACTTGCTGCTGAGCCACTTGAAAAGAAATATAAATTTGTTTCAATATATTTTCTTTCCTTCTACTAGGAGACCATGTAACAAAGAGGATTAGTCAGTTTGTTTGTAACTAAACACAAAGGAATACAATTGTCTGTCTGTGCTCTGTCTCTAAAGGTATCAAAACCCGGTTTCTGGCGGTGCGAAACGGCAGACATACCAATGTGACACTGGGATTGAAGAAATAGGAAACATTAGCATGTTTCTCAGTGAAAATTGAAATACTTAGGTATGTAACAGGAGGCTGTCAAACTGAATTTAAAAAGTTCCTGTTAAAGTATTATTTTTAACTATTTAAATGTTTTCTTAGATCTGTTAAATTACTGTTTTGTTAGACGTTTTAGTGAACTATTCTTTTTAAAGCTCCTGTTAAAGTACTGTTTCTTACAAGTTCTGTTAGCGTATTATCTTCCTGAGATAAGTAATAAGAGCTTCCAAAAATGGAAGTGAAAGATTTTCTTTTGTTCTACAAGTAAATTTGAAACTCACCTATTGTGGACTCAAGAATTTGTGAAGTTTTGAAACTTGAAAAAAAAATCGTGATAGTTTTCATTTTTGTTTGATATTTGAAAGTCAGTCATGCAAGTATAATCAACGATCCTTGCAGCCATAACAAACTTCTGAATGTTTTTATGAGTATTACAAACCTGCCTTACAAATTATGATAAATGTATAGAACATACAAAAAGAGAAGTAAATCAATCCCACCAGATGGAAGGAGGAGATTTGTTGTTTTTTGTTTTTTTAATTTCGTACAAAGCTACACGAGGGCTATCTACGCTAGCCGTCCATAATTTAGCAGCGTAAGACTAGAGGGAAGGCAGCGAGTCATCACCACCCACCGCCAGCTCTTGGGATACTCTTTTACCAACTAATAGTGGGATTGACCGTCACATTATAGCGCCCCCACGGCTGAAAGGGCAAGCATGTTTGGTGTGACGGGGATTCGAACCCGCGACCCTCGGATTACGAGTCGAGTGCCTTAACCACCTTGCCGTGCCGGGTGAAGGGGGTATATCGACACCCAAGAAAATCTCTGTGCCGGAAGAAGACTTCTTCAACCACTTAAAATTCAGTGAAGGTTACAAAACTTACAAGTCATACACTGTTATAAAATACGACTTAACAGTCATTGACTAATATTGTTATTCAATAATATACATCTGGCGGCTAACAATTGGAAAGGTGTGGTCTTTATTTTCGAACAGCTCTAAACGATTTTAAAAAAAATGAGATTTGGGATTCAAACCAGGTAGTTGGAGAATAATATGAAATGAATATGATAATACCAAGTGTGAGTTGTAGACGCTTCGTAGCATGAAAGACTATTCATCTAGAACAAAAATTTCAGTTCTCTGATCAAAAATTCCAAGATGATGCAATTTGCAAAGCATAATCCATTCCATATTATCACCACCACAAGTAACACCATGCAATTCACGGAAAAAAACTCTTTGCTTTGAAGTCTGGAGACATCTTGGAATGGTTAGTGAAAGCGTTATGTCGAAGCGTTGTACATTTGTAATAAAGTTTATTTCACCATTAAATCAAACCATCTCCAGACTTTATTTCCTTAAGTTTTGGTTCTTCATAATCAAAGGTAAACTCTTCATTTGCCTACCTTCAGTATTAAGTTTCACCATTTATATATGAAACTGACTCAAGACTCCTCCATACAATTGCAAATACTCCTCTGATAGTTGGTTTTATTTGGAGCAATTCGGTGCCAAGTATTTTTGATAGAGAAGCATAGCTTGTGTATTTAATCCTTTTCGAAGACCCTACAGGTCTTTACATTAATGGAGAACATACTGCATAAGCATCACAGATGGCGCCCTAATCGTAGTAATGTGGTAGTACATTCACTATGAAATCCTTTACTGAAGTAATTTATGGTACTTTCAGCACATTGTCTCCCGATAGGATATTTTTGACAAGCCCGGATGTTTTCTAGGTGTAGTTTTAACGCATTCTATGCGATGTTGAATAGTCTCGTTGCAAATATTTGATTTCTTTTTTCTTACACTTTAATTAAGATATGTTAAGGCTCTTGGAATCTTGCGATAACATCTACACTACTAATCAACCAGTTTCGTGTATTATAAACCAGCTGCCGTACTCGTCTCATGGGTGGAATTTATGTAAATTCACGATTAATGAAATGTTATCTTAGAACATGAAAAGTTGCTTCACTTTTACGTATGGCCCGGCATGGATAGGTGGTTCGGGTGATCGACTCGTAAGCTTAGGGTTACGGATTCGAATTCCCTTCACACCAAACATGTTCGTCCTTTCAGACATGGGAGCGTTATAGAGTCACGATCAATCTCACTGTTAGTTGGTAAAAGAGTTGGTGGTGGGTATTAATGACTAGCTCCCTTCCCTCTAGTCTTACACTGCTAAATTAGGGACGACTAGCGCAGATAGCCTTCGTGTAACTTTGCGCGGAATTCAAACCAAACCAAACCCGTCCATGTTATTACAAAAAAAAACCACCAATAAAAACAGCAAAATATAAAATGTGAAACTGCAAATTTGTAAGTATCTCTGCATAGGCCTTACAAACCTTCATACCAAATCTAATGAAGATATATCAATAAAAAGTGAAGTAATGGTGGTAAAACTTAAAATTAGCATGTATCCCCCATGCACCTAATGAACCTCCATACCAATTTTGATGAAGATCCATCCTCCCCCCACGAAGTAGATACATGGACATACAACAGTCAGTACTAATATTTTTATATAGACAAGTACTTACATAAACAGACAACAGATAGTACTGTTACATTTATATAGATAAGTAGTTACATAGACATAAAAGTCACTACTGTTATATTTATATAGATACGTAGTTACATTGATATACAACAGACAGTAGTGTTATATTTATATAGATAAGTAATTACACAGACATAGAACAGATAGTACTGTTATATTTATATAGATAAGTAGTTTTATAGATATACAATAGTCAGTACTGTTATATTTATTTAGATAAGTAGTTACATAAACATACAACAGTCAGCACTGTTATATTTATATAGATATATAGTTACATATAAATAGAACAGTCAGTACTATAATATTTATATAGATTGTCTTTGCTCAGTTATAGGCCATACTGTTTGTTTGGTATCAAGCACAAAGCTACACAATAGGCTATTTGTGCTCTCCCCACCACGTGTATCGAAACCCGGTTTTAACAGTGCGAGTCCGCAGACATACCGTTGTGTCACTGGGAGAGGAGGGGCAAGTCGTACTGAGTAGGTTCTGTTTCATGTAGAAGAGAGAGAGAGAAACAGATTAGCAGATTTAGACGGTTTTCTGTTTGATCAACATATGAGATGGAAAATATCTATTGCCAAATTTTGAGATAACGTTTGAGGAACCGCGAGAGGTAAAATAACTTTGTTTCATACAGATATTAATACTTTACCATGGAGATACTCCAGTTGAGGCAATACTGTTGATACTTAACAATCGGTTTTATCTATTCGTTGTCGACGAGGACATTTAAGATAAGTTAGTTTTAGTTAATAAACAACCTACATTAATTCTCCGAACATTCAGATGACAAATAGTTATGCGGGCTTCTTACCGTTAAACGTCACAATCTGATACGTTCGTAATAAGGTCCACCAAGCATCCACGCTACTGCATTATGAAACTATTTGCTATGATATAAAGCATGATTGAATGTATCGTAAGTTCTACAAGACGGTTAAGCATACACGATTAATTAAACAATAAACAATAATTTATTAGTGAAGCGTTTGAAATATGACAAGACATGACTGTTAACAAACAAACAAAAAAGATCAGTGACGCTAGAAATTTTCCTCATTCTAAAAGTAACAAAAATTGATATCCGAAGATTAGAATAGCATAAACATAGTTATAAACAACCCGATTAAAGAACGACTGATATGTTCGTACTTAGGCCTAATATTTATGTGCTGGTAAAGGGGATTTAGGATACAAAAAAAAATGTTTTTCTACAATATAAAATTCACTGAGAATTCATGCAATGTTCAGAGAAACACATAAACGATTAGTGTCTGTAGAAGACTAAGGAAAAAAGTATCTCATCAAAAAAATTAGACTGTTGTAAATAATTAAATATCATAATTAGACCACAATAAATTATCAATGTGCCTTGTAGTCAAAGAAAGTGGTATTTACAATATTTTTTATTGTTCATATCTGCCCACCGATATAAACCTGCAGACGTACCACTATGCCACAAGGGGATGAGATGGCGCAAAATTGTGTTTCAAGAAAATATGTATATTTACTTGAGAGTTAAACCACATTGAGCTCTCTGCTGAGTCTACCGCGGGAAATCGAACACCGGATTTAAGCGTTGTAAGTCAGTAGACATATAAATGTCTCACATATCTCACAGTGGCACAGCGGTATGTCTCCGAACTTATACTGCTGGAAACCAGGTTTCGATACCCTTGGTGGGCTTGGTGGGCAGAGAACAGATTGCCCTTTGCGTAGCTTTGGGCTTAACAATAAAAAACAAAGGCCCGGCATGGCCAAGCGCGTTAAGGCGTGCGCTTCGTAATCTGAGGGTCGCGGGTTCGCGCCCGAGTCGCGCCAAACATGCTCGCCCTCCCAGCCGTGGGGGCGTTATAATGTGCGGTCAATCCCACTTTTCGTTGGTAAAAGAGTAGCCCAAGAGTTAAAGGTGGGTGGTGATGACTAGCTGCCTTCCCTCTAGTCTTACACAGCTAAATTAGGGACGGCTAGCACAGATAGCCCTCGAGTAGCTTTGTGCGAAATTCCAAAAACAAACAATAAAAAACAATCCCTGTCTCATATCGCTGTGAATATTAGAAACCATAGATACACATATAGTACAATTCAGATCAAGAAATTTTTAACAGGCTGGTGGGATCACGTGACTACAATATACCTCAGGCAATATATAAAAGAAAAACAACGATAGAATATAAGAATATGAGAATATAAGACGAATTTCAACAAATATTTGTATACTATATTCATCTATGCGCTATTCTGCATCTTCTGAAAAACAATCTTAATGGCTTTATTTCAAATAAAGCTGTAAAATAAACTGTATTAAAGTAGATGTAATAATATAGGAATTAGTGGAAAACAAGACAGTTGACCCAAAGACCGCGCTGAAGTTCACCTATCTGCCACCAGGTGTATTTTTAGACATTAATACTTGCTAATAAAAATATTGTTAATAAACCGTGGAGAATTGGGACCATAACCAAACTTTTAATCCGAGAATGTATTTTTCGTGTTTTGTTAGCGTAGATACTTTCTTCGCTATTTAGTGCTACGAGTGCACCATAATACTTATGGTTAAATACTAATAGCCTAGAGCTAGGGCAGACAGTCCTCGAGTAGTTTTGGGTGAAATTAAAAACAAACCAAATTACTGGAAATTTGTTTGTTAACTTTGTAACGTGTCATCAAGAAACTCAAATGGCACCTCTGGCCCATAAATCAGTGGAAATATTACTCTGCCATTTATACCTCAAAGGCTTAGAACAAATATAGCTGTATGGTCAAGTACATTCTACATTCAAAGAGATAAAGCGAGTTTACCTATTTTCGTCTGGCGTAAAAATTTCCCTAAGCCTCCTTTCTGGTATAACGTACCACATTTGTTTTCGTCGTGATGTTGGCCAGTAAGAAAAGTTTGTTTGTTTGCTTTTTTAAATTTCGCGCAAAGCTACACGAAGGATAATGGGCTAGCTGTCCCTAATTTAGCAATGTAAGATTAAAGGAAAAGCGTCCAGTCATCGTTACCAATGAATAGTGGGATTGAACGTCACATTACAACGTCCCCAAGGCTGAAAGGGTGAGCAGGTTTGGTGTGACGGGGATTCGAACCCACCATCCTCAGATTACGAGTCGAGTGTCCTAGCGACCTGACCATGACGAGTCACAGTAAGGAAGGACCCTGGACATACACCATATTTGTTTTAACCCTCAAATAGGTCATTGTTTTCGTCGTGATGCTGGTCAGTAAGGAAGAATCCTGGAGATACACCACATTTGTTTTAACCTATCAAGTGGGTCAGTTTTTCGTCGTGGTGTTGGTTAGTAAGAAAAGACCTTGGAAATACACTAAATTTGTTTTACTCATCAAGTAGGTCATTTATTTTCGTCGTGATGATGGTCAGTAAGTCTTCGTCATTATACCTACATATGCGTGCCTCAGTGTTTGAGTGGAGGCAATGTAAGAAGAATGTGAAGCTTAACAGAAATACTCCTGTTTGAAGCAAAAACTAAGAAGCTTGGGTCTTTGATCTCCCGATAAACCTTTCAATAGGGTGATAATATGGATTTATTTTGAGGTCAAGATAAGATAGAAATCAGGTAAAAACAAAGAAGAGAAACTAATGGGAAATTAACAGTTTAATAGTCAACTATGTGATATTCTAGTTTGGTTTGTTTCGAATTTCGAGAGAAGCTACTCAAGGGATAACTGCGCTAGCCGTCCCTAATTTAGTGGTATAAGGCGAGAGGGAAGGCAGCTAGTCATCATTATCCACCGCCAACTCTTGGGCTACTCTTTTATCAACAAATAGTAGGATTGACCGTAACATTATAACGCCACCATGGCTGAAAGGGCGAGCACGTTTGGTGCGACGGGGATTCAAACTCGCGACCCTCGGATTACGAGTTGAGTGCCTAAACCACCTGGCCATGCCGGGCCGTGACATTCTGTTGCTTGTTTGTTTGTTTTGAATTTCGCACAAAGCTACTCGAGGGCTATCTGTGCTCGCCGTCCCTAATTTAGCAGTGTAAGACTAGAGAGAAGGCAGATAGTCATCACCATCCACCGCCAACTCTTGGGCTACTCTTTTACCAACGAATAGTGGGACTGACCGTACAATTATAACGCCCCCACGGCTGAAAGGGCGCATTCTGTTGCTAATTTTTTCGTTTAATATCTTTATCTTGTGTTTTCGACTTTGTCTCCACCTATGAAGTTCATTTTAAAAACGATTTGTTTATAGCGAATCATTATTCTGGACCAAATATTCAATTCAAACTGTGAAAATTCTAAACCCTTTTTAAAATTTATGGTGTGTACGATAGGGGGCTGACTCCACGAATTCTATACTATGTCCTTTCTCCTCTCGTTTTGACGTTTATTATCTTCCAGTGAACATAACTTGTAAGATGTAATAATAATAAAAATAATATCAATAGATCTTACAGAGCTATTCAAACAGTATGCAATTACAACCGGAAGTAGGACTTTTATCACTGGTCATTTAAGTAGAAATGTAAACCATAAAATGAAATTTAAAAAAACAACAAGTATGCTAACGTAAACAAATGGAAAATGTTAACGGGTCAATACGACCATTCTCTGGTGATTTTAATATATGGTGGAACAAAAAAGGTTTGATACCACAAAAAATTATCATGTATCGGACATTCAGAATTGTGACCATTAAAAAAAAACCTGATTATCACTCATCATTTTTTTTTTCAAGATATGTTTTTCCCTGTTGGATTGAAATTAAACTGTGCCACAACGACCTCTGTGCGTCTTTTTTCCCTCTTAATTAATTAGAAAAGCCAGTATCTGTCACATTTCACTACTGAATGATTTGAGATAAAATGATAAATGGTGGCAGGACGTCATGAAGAAGACGATAAGACATTGAGTAAAAAGACAGACAGTAATGAAACTAAATAACCAGTCACAATATTGAAAGAATTATCGCTACTTATGCCATGAAGAAACATAACATCGTGATCCAAAGTAACACGTCATGATAGAGAACTGATAAACAGTAACATCATAGTTAGAGGACGGGAAAAAAGGCTATCCATACTGGAAGACCAATAACGAATGTCTCAAGTCATTTAATCAAAACGAAACTTAATCTGTATACAAATTCTAAAAGTTTCGGCTTATGGCTTTTAAACAATTTAACTTAACAGCCTTGAGTCTTTCGATTATGACGAAAAAGTTTCGATAGCGACTCACAGACAAAGATTAATAAACTTAGGAAACTTCAACTCGTTTCGAACAAGGAGGTATATTACACTTGACCGAAGTTTTAATAACGCATGCGATTTTTTCCCTTACACAAACCACAAGAAACGCCACTTTTGATGACTTCAACTGATGTCGTGAATAAATGGTTGTCTTTTTTTTCTTATTTTAAATTAATAAAACTAATTATCAACTCACAATCAGCCCAGTGTTAACTTTTAATGTTCGTGTGAATTTTATTTAAAAAAAGATTAACAGTATATATTAACTTCTCCTTTTCATCACAGTTTAGCTAAGTTATTTAGTCATTATCCACTCCACTTGTAATAGATGAGTATTTAAAGATCATGATATAACGCACACGACTTCACAGTGATTTGTATAATGTCATCTTCATGGTTATTATTTCACAGATGGTAAAAATAAAACAAAGAAAGCGTTAACATCCCGTAACTCTTGCCTCACAGTAGGCCTACAGGTCCGGCATGGCTAGGTGGTTATGGCACTCGACTCGCAACCTGAGAGTTGCAGGTTCAAATCTCCGTCACACTAAATATGCTCGCCTCTTCAGCCGAGTGGACGTTATAATGGTATGGTTCATCCAACTATTCGTTGGTAAGAGTAGCCCAAGAGTTGACGGTGGATGGTGATGACTAGCTGTCTTCCCTCTAGTCTTACACTGGTAAATTAGGGACGGCTAGCGCAGATAGCCCTCGTGTAGCTTTGTGCGAACTTCAAAAACACGCAAGTAGCAGGTGTACATCGCTGAAATCGGAGCTTACATATTTATGGTGGGCATAGCACATATAGCCAACCCACTGTGTAGCTTTGTGCTTAACAACAAAGAAACAAGTCGTTACTATTTAAAATTCATTCTATCGTTCTTGAGGTAAGTTTTAGGGGGTATTGCCATAAAATCTGAAATTCAATCCCTGTAGTGCGGATAGCTTATTGTGCAACTTTACGCTTAAAACAATGTGTGTTTTTTTAATACTTACATCTGTGGGGACCAGTTTTTGTATTTCTCCTCCCCAAGTTTTCAATAATAAAGCTAATGTATATCTGTTAGTTGCACTGCCATTAGTTGATGTTAATCCCCTAAAGGCGAAACGTCGCAGTGAGAAAAAGCCTGTATTTCATTATTATATTATACTTAGTTTTCTTCAGATAAACAGAAGAGACAAATTAAAGCAGTGAATTGTGGGCTTCGTATTTCGCACTTACAATACTATTTTTCGATAAGTGGTAATTCAAATCAAATTGAAACATGGATTGTATACCAAAAGATCGAATGATTCACCAAACTCCAACGTCAGGGCCAGAATGTTTTTCTTCGTGTTTTTGTAGTACTTAGGCCATAATGATTTAACTACTTTGAGAAATCCAACGACACATGTGTATTTATTTCTTTATACATAAAAAACAAACAAATGATAATACGAATATAAACTAGAGTAGGAATTTTTGCAACGTAAAGCAACGATGCGCACGTGGGCAAAGAGACCAGGTCAAAAGCTCCGAGAGTTTAGGTACAGCCTTTCCTAATTATGGAGTACTGACCATTGAAAAAGAGGTAGCCAGTCAGAGGGTTCGCTTTTCCGCTTCTACCCAAATCTTTGAACAGTATAACGTAACTGACTGTCACTATTCATTTTGTTTTATTTACTGTTTAACGCAAAGATACATGGTAGACTGGCTATCTGCTCTATGCACGCTGCGAGTGTCAAAACCCGTTTCTTTGCGTTATAAGCCCGTCACTTTTACCAGTTGAAACTAACGAGCATTTTCAGTGGTACTTTTCGAACCTCGGATCATTATAGCAAATTATGCTTTTTATCTTACGTCATAGGATTTTGTAGACATTTTGTTGATTTCAAAAGTATGTGTACTTCTAAAACAAAGCTGCTGTCATATTAATTCCTAAAGACTAATGATACGTGACATATTTGTAACTATTTATATAACAATAAAAATAACATTAAAATAAAATACGGCAATGAAAACAAATATTGTTTCAATGGTTGCAGAGCTAAACCGGTTTCTTCGTTGGTGTTTAATAACGCTGAACGTCAGGTATATTTTCCTCCATATGATTTAAGTACAAACAGCTTCAACAGGGGGAGATGACAACAGAAAATGTGTCGACACAGAGTTATTGTTGTTCGTTAAAGGTGTCAAAACTGTTTACATCGTTCCCTTAGCTAGTATCCTTCCGCATCAATGTTTGCGCTTAGCTAAAGAATGAACAACAGAATACAAATTACTTTTGTACTTGTACAGAGAGAGTAAATAAAAACCAAACAAAATATACTGTTTTTGTTTGAGTTTTTTTTCTTTGTTTTGTTTCTAGTTAAACCAAGTTGGCGCCAGAGTGAGGCGACAATATGCCTATCAATAAAAACAAAACCTGTCTTAACCCATTTGCCACTAGGGTTAAGAGGTCATGAAAACAGTTTGAAGTAGAACGTATAAAGCTACCCTGCTTCAATAGAATAAATGACGTATCTGATAATTTTAAGATGTTTCAAAGGCCACTTTCAGTCCCAGAAGTCATGTTCTTTGAGAGGAACGGGTATGTTGTCGTATACTGTGGTAATCTCGGCGTCAGCCGTGGCCATCTTATAATAGTCCTAATTAGCTACGTATAGGGTTAATTTGTAACAAAAAGTCACATGGCAGTGTAATCAGAGGTTATTATCTTAGAGCGACGTTCGATAAGTTTCTTTGCGCCACCTAAGGCACAACCATATTTAAACTCGTTTTAAGACGTTTCTTTTCAGATTTAACGAATTATGTTAACAAATTAACAAACAGTATAAACAATATATGGGTCCATTAGTTCCCTCCAAGTAACAAACAGTATAAACAATATATGGGTCCATTAGTTCCCTCCAATTAACAAACAGTACAAACAATATATGGGTCTATTAGTTCCTTCCAATTAACAAACAGTATAAACAATATATGGGTCCATTAGTTTCTTCCAATTAACAAAAATATAAACAATATATGGGTGCATTAGTTCTCTCCCTAATTCAGAAACATTATAAACAATGTATAGATTTATTACTTCCATGAAATTAAGAAACAGCGTGAATAACATATGGTACATCAGTTCCCTCTCATTCAAAATTAGCGAGAACGATATGTGGTTCCATGAATTATCTTTAGTTAAAAATTAGCGTGAAAAATATGTGTCCATTAGTTCTCGCCAATAAAGAAACAGAGTCAACAATAAGTATTTCACTGAACCTTGAAACATGAAGTACCATTTGAGAAAAGAAAGAAAGATTTGACTGCCGATGGTCAAGACTGTTTCATTTATTTACTCGGATACTTGAGTACACAAGGTAGAGGTATAGATATAACTGATTCATACAGCATGGAAATAAGCGTGAAATAAAAGTGAAACAGAGCGATAAACAAAAAAATCACTCCATAATAACGGCCCGGGTTTCTTTTGTTTCTCAACTTTCTGTACACAATCAGTTTTGATTTGTTTTTCCCTGGACATATATCTTGTTGCATTATCTTCTGTCTTGGTCCGATAAATGTAATGTTTTTTAACCCTAACGTAATACAATCTTGGTGTGTAATCGATACGATCGTTCGCGCCTGCGCCAGTAAATAGAAACGGAAATACAACCGACCTCTACACGATTATACAAATACTGAATAATAATGGCTTTCAAAATAACCTTTGGGTAAATGGAAGAAAAAGTTATACTTTAACTTTGTGTCTCTTTTATAAGAAATCCTTGGCTTTTTGGTTATGCAATTACTTTCTCAATTTAATATCAACAACCTTTTATTTCTGATACTCAAACACCTATCAGAATGGATTTGTTTGACTTTGGAATTTCGCGCAAAGCTACACCAGGACTACCTGCGTTAGCCGTCCCTAATTTAATAGTGTAAGACAAGAGGAAAAGCAGCTAGTCATCACCACCCACCGCCAACTCTTGGGCTACTCTTTTACCAATGAATAATGGGATTGATCGTTACGTTCTAAAGTCCCCACGGCTGAAAGGGCAAGCATGTTCAGAAACGGAGATTTGAAACTGCGACCCACAGATTACGAGTCGAGCGCCCTAACCACCTGACCATGCGTGACCGGTCTTAGAATAAGACGAGCGATAATAGCACTGGGTTAATAAAGATAAGTATTTACGAGCTTTCGTAAGTTTCAACTCGAAATAGAACAAAATAGGGTTAGTGATCTTTGAAAGGCTTAACTGCTAGGATGTCGTATTGATTCGTTAGCGCGGATAATGAACAAAAGAAAGAAAAAAAAAAAGTGATAAAAACTAGATTTACAACTAAATCTCTCCGTAACTTTATGGTTCGCTTTTGATGTTCAGACATTTCCAGACAATCCGGAAAGAAGAAATCGTGTTTTTATTAATATTGCCAACGTCTCTTTTTGCCAGCAAGCAACTCCTCGCGTTCCGCGTAATTTTGTGCAACATTATATATGATTCTCTTTCAGTTTTCAGACAAAACCTCGAAATGGCAGAGGCGACAGAAATCGTAAGAAAGATTAGTTAAAGTGCAATCCCTGGGGTCACAAATATTAAATTATTGTAAAATACGACTAAACGGTAATGAAGATTTTCCAATCAAGATATTCGTTAACGATATACACATAGCAAAAAAAAAAAAAAAAAATTATGTATGTTTTTATTCTCCGAATCAGTTCTCACTATCCTAAAACATTAGTATATTACAGTTCTAGTTTTTATATATATTTTTGAAGAATAGAAGCCTTGTATTCACAGTCTTTCAGAAAATGACATTTCTCGCGCTCTTAGCTATACAGTTATTTGTTTTTGAATAGCAATTTTTATGTAAGGCTTAAATTTCGTTGTTGTTTTTCACTTCTCAATATTACCTCTTATTTCTTGTATAGCTCGGAATAAAATCTGCGAGGGTTTGAAAACTTATACATGCATTCACGATTTAAAGTCCGATACTATTTTTATATATTATAAAGCTGTGTGTATGTGTGTGTTTTTATAGCAAAGCCACATCGGGCTATCTGCTGAATCCACCGAGGAGAATCGAATCCCTGATTTTAGCGTTGTAATCCGTAGACTTACCGCTGTACCAGCGGAAGACATTACAAAGTTAAAATTCGGGACTAGATTCTTGCAGCGTGCACAGTGCAAATAGCCCATTGCGTAGGTTTGCACCTTAAAAAATTATGAACAACTAATCAACTTTTAATCCACCTCCTTTGGCTAGTTCAGTGGTGACCTTTAGGCTTATAAAGTAAGAAACAGGGATTTGATCCCTATTGCAGGCAAAGCACAAATATCACATTGCACCTCAAGAAATTACGAACAGTTAATCAATCGTTAGATGAATAATTTTAGAATTATGTTTTCTATAGTTTAATATAGCCCACCCACACCATTATCTTTCACCTTGAACTGGAAATTAAACATTCCAGGATTACATTGTGATCATTTATTAGAAATGAAACAAACAAGTGAATTAACATGTGATATTAAAGACATAATTAAAGAAGATATATAACAAGGGACCGCAAAATAGGATTGCACTCAGTTTCCTCGAGCATCCGTCGCCCCCACTTTTCTGACCAGAAGGGTCTCGTGCAAAAAGCAACACGTGCAGTATGAATTACATCATGACCTATAGTGACTCATTAGTGCAAATTTTCTTGATGCCACTGTAATTCAGGCGGTCATACAAAGGAGCAAGCACTTGAAACGGGCGAGGCTTAGCAGCACATGGTTAAACAGAGACCGAGTGATAACTCTTATTTGACATTACAAAAACCGTAAGAAAACAAAGTGTAGGCAGATTAGTCAAGAATGCCACACGTGATTTATCCTAGAACGATTTTGACAGTTTTTCTCTTTGTTTGCCTCCCTCTTTTGTTTTTCTAATTGAAACTCAGAAAGTCTAATATTACGTAATAAATATTTCATCACCAGTGCGACATCACCTGTTTGCACTTGTTTGCAAGTTACAAAAAAACGACAAAGACAGAAAAATAAAATAAATGGTAAACCTAAATAATATGGAAGCTTCTCAAGAGATAATTTTTCTATACTTAACGAAATCCCAAAGCCTTGGTTTAAGAAACTGGTGACGTTGCAATAGAAAATTCAGAATCGAGGGAAGACCCACAAGGTGGTCCGACGTCGCCAGGTGGTTACGACGCTCGACTCGCAACCTGTGGGTTGCAAGTTCGAATATTCGTCACACCAAACATGTTCGCCCTTTCAACCGTGGGAGCGTTATAATGTAACGGTTCATCCAACTATTCATTGGTAACAGAGTAGTCCAAGAGTTGGTGGTGAGTGGTGATGACTAGCTGTCTTCCCTCTAGCCTTACCCTGCTAAATTAGGGACGGCTAGAACATATATCATTCGTGTAGCTGTGCATGAAATCCACAACTAAGAAACAAAACCCACACCCACAAGGACGCTTCGATTTCCTTCTCTGCAGGATTTCGAGCTAAGTTACACCAAGGCAACCTGCGCTAGTCTTCCCTAATTTTGAAGTGCTAGGGAATGCGCCCACCGCCAACTCTTGGGCTAATATTTTCAGATTGAAGACTGGAATTCGGCGTCACTCTTATAAGGATTCAAAGTTTGTAAGGTGTTTATTTTATGTAACAGGGGGACTCGAACCACAGAACTATAGCTCCAAAATCTGACACTCTTACTCACTCGGTCCAGAAACTTCTAATTAACTAAACAGTAAGAATAGTTTAATAAACAGAATATTCTGTAGGAACTGAGACACGTCCTCAGTATCACATCTCCAGAATATTTAATAACTTGTATGAAACCCCTCAACCACCCACTCATTGGATCTTTACAAACTGAGTTTATCAAGAAAGCTGCGTAGCTTGTGTAACTGCTACGCTGCCCTCGAGGCCCAACACCTTCGTGTATCCTCCAGATTGGGAAACACTAGATTATCATACATAATTATAGATATGTCAATTTATTGACTTTATCGATCAATATTCCCTATATCTCACCAGTGTAAGATAAGAATCACGTTCCCTATATCTCACCAGTGTAAGATAAGAATTACGTTACGTTCCCTATATCTCACTGGTGTAAGACAAGAATTACGTTACGTTCCTATATCTCACTAGTGTAAGATAAGTTCCCTATATCTCACTAGTGTAAGATAAGAATTACGTTACGTTCCCTATATCTCACTAGTGTAAGACAAGAACTACGTTACGTTCCCTATATCTCACTAGTGTAAGACAAGAATTACGTTACGTTCCCTATATCTCACCAGTGTAAGATAAGATATTCACGTTACGTTACGTTACTATATCTCACCAGTGTGTAAGATAACGTTCCCTATATCTCACTAGTGTAAGACAAGAATTACGTTACGTTCCCTATATCTCACTAGTGTAAGACAAGAATTACGTTACGTTCCCTATATCTCACTAGTGTAAGACAAGAACTACGTTACGTTCCCTATATCTCACTAGTGTAAGACAAGAACTACGTTACGTTCCCTATATCTCACTAGTGTAAGATAAGAATTACGTTACGTTCCCTATATCTCACCAGTGTAAGACAAGAATTACGTTACGTTCCCTATATCTCACTAGTGTAAGACAAGAATTACGTTACGTTCCCTATATCTCACTAGTGTAAGACAAGAATTACGTTACGTTCCCTATATCTCACCAGTGTAAGATAAGTATCTCACTAGTGTAAGACAAGAATTACGTTACGTTCCCTATATCTCACTAGTGTAAGACAAGAATTACGTTACGTTCCCTATATCTCACTAGTGTAAGACAAGAATTACGTTACGTTCCCTATATCTCACTAGTGTAAGATAAGAATTACGTTACCTTCCCTATATCTCACCAAAGAGTGTGTTTTAAAATAGCGATACTTATGTGTACTGTTCTCAAAGGTTACGCAGTGATTTTTTTTATTTTAATTAATATGTCTGGTATACATTATCTGTGGGCTATCTACGGTGTGCCAACCACGGTTATCGAACCCCAATATTTGGCGTAGTAAGTTCATCAGACCTACCACTATTCTGCGTAACGAAGCACTGCGAATAAGGAAAATGGACCTAAATGAATCGTAAGGTGGACTTCTTTTCACTTTTTTTTTCTCTCTCTCTTATGTTGCTTATTCATCTTATCACGCAGTAGTCCAGTTGGAAGTGAAGGGCATTTATTGAGAGAAAAACTAATTTTATGATAACACAAATAAGCGAAAAGAAAACTTATTAAAACAGTAGCATTGTTAGTTCAACTTTCAAGAACCGTTGCCGATAGTGAATGTTAAAGACGTAACGCTATAGCAACGTTTCGAACTGTAAATAAATTAATTTTTGTAGTGCGCACTGCAGGGACCTGCATGGGTCATGTGATCAGAGCGCTTTATTAGTAATCTGAGGGTCGCAGGTTCCAATTCAGGTCACACAAAACATGCTCGCCCTTCCAGCTGTAGCCACGTTATAAGGTACGGTAAATCACACCATTCGTTAGTAAAAAGAGTAGCCCAAGATTACCTGCCCTCACTTTCGTTTTCACTGTTATACTAGGGGCGGCTAACTCAGATAGTCCTCGTGTAACTTTGCGTGAATTCAAAGTAAACCTATTCTTCAGGAGCTTTCACGAAAACATAAACCGAAACTTACAGTTCAAAGCTTCAAATAATTTATTTAAAACACTTGATACTTTGTACTCTCAGTTTCGGTTTGGTTTGTTTTGAATTTCGCGCAAAGCTACATGAAGGCTATCTGCGCTAGCTGTCCTTAATTTAGCAATGTAAGACTAGAGAGAAGGCAGCTACTAATCACCACTCACTGCCAGTTCTTGGGCTACTCTTTTATCAACGAATAATGGGATTGACTGTCACATTATAACGATCCCATGGCTGAAAGGGCGAGCATATTTGGTGTGACTGGGATTCGAACCTGCAACTTGGCTATGCCGGGCGTCAGTTTGGTTTGTGCTCCTGAAGAAGCTGTAAAGCGAAACGTTTAGTTTCCAATTAAATATAAACAACATTTTGAGATTCTGAGATCGTTTATTTCTAAATGAAGATTGTAACACAAGACTGAAAGCATTTGTTCCTTAATTCTGGAGAGATATTAAAAGTCATTTTTTTCAAACAAACCGTTCTGTGGAAATATGTACAGCTTTACCTCCACCAAAACAGGTACAAAGATAGATCAAAACGAAAACCTATATCGTTGTTCGTATTAACGTCATCAGTAAAAAGTAGTCCGTGATTGGTGAAACTACTTTCTTTCCTTCCTCTCGACGGAGAATATATTTAGAGCAAAAGAAAAGAAATCCTTTAGTAGTTTAAGTCAGTATGTCTACTTCAGATTGAGTAGCGAGCATACATATAAAACATTCTACGCCATTGAAAATAATAATTTGTCACTAAGAACCTTGTAATTGGTTAAGAAATCGGTCTATAACGATTTTGTCTTGGTGATTCAACAAATATTTAACATGACCCGGCATCATGGCCAGGTGGTTAAGGCGCTCGACTGGGGTTCAAAGCCCCGTCATATTAAACATGCTCGTCCTTTCAGCCGTGGGGGCGTTATAAAGTGCCCATTTTTAGTAAATGAGTAGTCCAAGACTTGGTGGTGGATGGTGATAGCTAGTTGCCTTCTCTCTAATCTCACACTGCTAAATTAGGGAATGCTAGTGCAGATAGCCCTCGTGTAGCTTTGTGCGTAATTCAACAAACAAACAAATATTTAAATAACTCCTAGTGGCCTTAGCTGACAACAGTATTTCGCAAACGTTTCTTCTCCTAGCGAACGGAAATCAGCTTACGTTTTCTCGTTTAATGACGTCACTAATGTATATTCTTTGTTTGGTTGTGCCATTATTTCAAGCTTGTTTTCTTTTACTCCCGTTAAATGTTTAAAACAAACATCTTCAATGTTTTTATTTTAAATTGTTTTATTTCTATACAGGGTAGACTAGTTTAAAAATATGTCAAGAGTACAACAATGTTATAAGTATTGTTAAGGAGTCGCTGAATTTTAAACAATAGATTAGTACACCACATGTAATCAAGCGTGTTATTTCTTTCTGTACTAACTGATTGTTTGTAAAGTCAGTCAGCAGTGTGAGCAAATGAAGTTTAAAAGTGTAGGTTATTTGTACTCGACTGTTTAGATTATTGTTACGATAAACTAGATCTTTCAAGACAATTAAGCATCCTTAAAACAGACTTTATATTTAATAATAAATACCACTAGATGGCGAGACATACAATATTTTCACGTGTTGTCCGACTTCTGCCACACAACTACAAAGTGTGATCTTGAAACGATATATATGTAACCCTTTTCTAAATATTAAGCACAACCAACAAATATTGTATTAATAAAGTTAGTTAACGTTACATATAAAACAATCTGAACAAAATATCAATTTGGTTGATAAAGAGACGCAAACAAAACATGAAAATAGGCTTAGTTTAAAAAATAGTCATTTTACTGAGGATGGATAATTAAATATAAAGCACTTTATGCCACACAATAGCTGTGTTATGTTACAATAACAAAGCGCTTAATTCGAGTGTTAACATATCTCAAAACACTCCTTGGATAACTCAGTAAGTTGCGTATTATCCTTTACAGTCACATATATCTGAAAAAAAAAGTGGAAAATTAAACATATAAATACGTCGACTGAATCTTAAAACTTCTATATGCCACACTTTTTACATGTCAAGGTTAATAAAAGACGTTTCACTGACAGCAACTTGCAGTGATGTTTGTTATGGGTTGAAATAGTTTATTATAGAAAATGGCCAATTAATTACTATCTTCAGTTCATAAACATAACATTTAACAACTGATGGAACTAGCTCAAATGACAGAATCATTTCACAATCATGATATTTACTTACTGTGAGGCGGTCCACAATTATCTCATTTACAACCTGGTAGCGCCAGTTTACAAAATTATCATTTACCAACTGGCTGCAGGAGTTCCCAAAAATAAAGAACATTTGTCAACTTACAACACCATTTCACATACAAAAAAAATCTATAAACTGACAACAGTAGTTATCAAAAAATAAAGCACATTTGTCAACTGATAGCATCAATACCACAGCTCATTAGACGGTCATATACGTTATTTTCTATCATCAGTTCAATGAATAACTGTTATAGTGTGAACTAAATTTCAGTAAGTGGAGCGTATTTGTTATCAATATTATTTTATCCGTTTAGAAATGAAAAGTTGGGGTGACAACTGAAACAACACAACATTATTTATTAAGAGTTTAAAGTTTGCGTCCCGCAAAAAAGAGTTCTGCATTTTGGATGAGTTATAAAAGTGACTGCCAAATCCACTATTCGATTAGAGTATCCCAAGTGTTAGTGGCGAATGCTGATAAAGAACCGCCTTCTCTCTATTGCCTACCAGATCAGACAACAAACAAACAAACAACGAAAAGCAACGGCTCGTGCAGCTAGCTTCCCGTTTCGTGATTATGCGCGAAACGATAAACTATAATACTCGTCACGTATTTTTTTTAATTGTTGTCTTTACCTAGGCAACAAAGCGAAATGAGTTTTCAGATACATCAAAGGGAAAAAAATGTTTTTCTAAACACTAGGGTGTTTATAGTTGATTAAATGATTGTATCCGAATAAAATGGCCGCCAACTGTTTTCGCTCGTGAATTTTTGAAAGGATTCCATTAGTCAAGCACTTTGAGTCACGGGTACGAGAGTCTATTAACCTCAGAGTTTTCAGCTTACAATGCCTCCTTCCACTCTTTCATGTTATAGTGCTCTAGGCTAGGTTACAAGACTGTATCGTATTTTGCATTTGTAAAATAAAACCTTCTCTAATGTGCTCAATAACCGAATTAAAAAAACTTATACCTTGTTATACGATATAGAGATATCCTTTACTCGTTTGTTTTCAAGTCGTTTTTCGTAACAACAACGTAATGACCACACGAAAGAAAGCAACACAAAAACGTCTGACTGGAATTCCAGTCAAGACTTGTCAAATAGAATTCTCTGCTCGTCTGACTAGAAATGACCCAGGCCGTCAACGCATGCTTGGCATTTTTGTTGTTTGTTTGTTTTTTTATTCAAGCTCACATCAAAATTACATCAACCACTTAAAAAGAAGAATGTGGAATAGTCATAAGCGAATAACAATCCACTGATTGGAAAAGTTCACATCACATTTCCTCTGATGCTCTAATACGTAAAGGTTAAATTTTGAAGTTCGATCCACACACAGGACGCAACGAAAGCAGTCCGGTGCGTAGGTTTGCTCCAAAACAAACATACAATCATGTACTTAGCCCTATATGTGTAGTTATCACTAGCTGTCTCCTAATAAGTTCTAGATTATAGCCTTCCGTGAGACAAATTCAGCTTTACATTGTATATATCTACGTAAAAATAGAGATGAAAACCCATTTTAAGGAGATAAATCGAGCAGGTAATAATAGAACAGAAAACCACGCTTTACTGATGTTAAAGTCCTTTTTACTCATAAAATATTATAATAAATAAAATAAATCTTATAAAGACAGCTAGTGATCGATATATACACTGCTGGCCAAAATCTTAAGGCCAATGAACATAAAGAAAAAATATGCATTTTGCATTGTTAGACACAACCACTTATTTGAGTAGAGCTTCCAAAGATGAAAATAAAAAATGGGAAAATAAAAATAAACTTTTTTAGCATTTAATAGGGAAAATATGAACACTATGAAATTAGCCTAAATACTAGCTGCTCAAAAGTTTAAGACCATACTGAAGCGAAACGTTAATCGGTAAACACGTAACGAAATTTAGTCATTTGTGTTCAAGCATTAGCGTTGTCGACATCTCCTGTGTTACATTGAGTAAAAATATGGCAAAGGCTAAAAAGTTGACAGAGTTTGAACGTGGCAGAATTGTCAAGCTGCAAAAGCAAGATCTCTCTCAACGTGCCATTGCTAGTAAGATTGGGCGTAGTAAAACTGCTGTTGCAAATTTCTTAAAAGGCTGTGAGAGATACGGAACGAGAATTTCAAGTGGTCGGCCCAAGAAAATTTCGCCGGCGTTGAGCAGGACGATTCGATGGGTTGTTCGGCAAGACACTAGCCAATCGTCGAACCAGATTAAGGTCCTTACGTACGCAGAATGCGGCTCAAGAACAATAAGACGGCATCTACGAGAGAAAGGCTTTAAAAACCATAAACGCCTTCAAAGGCCACGCCTCCTCCAACACCACAAAACAGCTCGGTTAAACTTTTCGAAGAAACATCAAACATGGGACGTAGAAAATTGGACGAAGGTTTTGTTCTCTGATGAGAAAAAAATTTAACCTGGATGGTCCAGATGGCTTCCAACGTTACCAGCACGATATCCCCGATAACAGGATATCCCAAAGGAGACATTTTCTGCACGACACAGTGAAGGAAGGTCCACCATGATCTGGGGTGCTTTCTCTTTCCATGACACAATGAAGCTTCAGTTTATACATGGGCATCAAACAGCAACTGGCTACATTTGCATGTTGGAGAGAGCATCCTTCTTGACTGAAGGCCCTCGCTTGTGTGAAAATGACTGAATCTTTCAGTAGGACAACGCTGCAGTCCACAATTGACAAAGGACTTTTTCATGGCGAATAACGTGATTATTTTTTACCATCCAGCGCGTTCTGTCGAACTGAATCCCATTGAAAATGTTTTGGGGTGGATGGCAAGGAAGTCTATAGAAATGGACGTCAATTCCAAACAGTGCATGATCTTCGTGAAGCCATATTCACCACTTGAAATAACATTCCAGCCAGCCTTCTGCAAACGCTTATATCGACCATGCCAAAGCGAATGTTTGCAGTTATTTGCAATGACGGCCGCGTGCAACTCACTACTGAGACCTCTTGTTAGGCATTTCCTACCCTATTTAAGACATCTTTTGGGATATGGTTTTAAACTTTTGACCAGCTAGTATTTAGGCTAATTTCATAGTGTTCACATTTTTCCTATTAAATGATGCTAAAAAGTTTTTTATTTTTATTTTACCTTTTCTTATTTTCATCTTTCGAAGCTCTACTTATATAAGTGGTTGAGTCTAACAACGCAAAATGTATATTTTTTATTTATTTTCATTGACTTTAAGATTTTGGCCAGCAGTGTATCAGTAACGAAGTTAGGTTTGGTAAAATAGAAAGTTCTAATGTTATGGAAAGTATTGAAATAAGGAATTATAAACTAAAACACTGAGCTACTTATATAATGTATGTTTTATATATTTTCATAATGTTGTCTGCTGTTTGACTACTCTTGGACTACTATCTTACCAAAAAATGGTGGGATTAACCGTACATTATAACGCCCCCACGGCTGAAAGGGCGAGCATGTTTGATGTGACGGGGATTCGAACCCGCGACCCAACTTTGACTCAGACTAACATAATTACAGTAATATGCGAAAGAAGGGATAGAAAAATTAACGATGTCTCACGTTACCCAACCACGTGTCCCACAATCACGCTCAGTACTCTGGGGACACAGGCGTGCTATAAGCGTAACAATTAAAGCTCACCTTTCGTAAAGACAATAGCAAAACAAGCGTTGGCTATCGCTGACTTCAAATATATTGTTTGCGTGAGCGTGCTTTGCAACCACTAGGAGAAAAACTATACACTGAATAGATGAAGTGAGGAAACCGTTTCATCTGCCACTGTTCAGTTATTCACATTATATAGCATTACAACTGGTACTTTTCACTAGGATATAGGTACAGCTTACATCTTTGATTGAACTTTGGCGTTCAGGGCGTATGATAAGGAGTGGAATTCCTCGAAACTAGTACCCCAGTGTCACCAACTAACTCCATAAGAGTTGTGTGTTTTGAAGGTTTATGGTTCGCGTATCGTTCCTGCAATAATACGCTTCTCAATTTGGGGCCGTAGAATTTTAAAGTCAAGTCACTTTATTCGATCAGATAAAGGTACTCCATGTGTGTCCTGCTAATTAATTAGCTACATTCCTTCTAGTCCATCACTTGTAATTATGGAAAGCGCTGCGCAGAATACCCTTGTATGACTTTGCGCAGAAGTTACTAATTCTAATATACCACCTCACACTGGATAAGTAAAAACTGTTTTGGTGAATTTAGACGACAGTACCTTAAAGATGTGACGGTCGTAATCCAATATGGAGACAAAAAAATCACAGTTAACTTGAACAATGGGACTGAAACCACGGGGACGCGATACACCACGTTACCATTTAATTTTATGTCGCGTCTAATCTAAATGTAAGTTTATACAAAATCATGGTAACACCTTTTTGACATCGCATGCTTTGCTTGTTCTTTTAGACGTTAAGCCTAATCGTGTAAGTCTGGCGTGATCGTTAATGGGCTACTTCTTCTATATAATATTACCATCACAGAACATATATGCAGGTTCGTGTTCCTCGTTTAGGATACTTATACCTACGTGGAACGGCATATTGGTGGGAAGAGATTAAGGGGTCTGGTCCACCCTCGCTTTTCAAGTACGAATTTCCGACGGAAGAGGATGAAAAGACAAAACAGGAGGTGTGAAAACCTTTTTTATAACGTACACAAAATGTTTAAGTCATTCTATATACATGGAATTCCATTTTAAACTACTACAAAATATGTAATTTTCCCTCTGTCTCGTGGCGTAAGACACAAGGATACTACGTCCACTTGAAGAATGAAATATCCGCCCACTAGGTGAGACTCCCTTGCACTGGTTGCTGTTATACATACAATTAGTTATTAGAAGAACCGGAGAGAGGTAAAGGTAGGGACCAGATTCTAGTCGGATGTCGATTAATCTAAGCTGATGCATGTTTGGTTACTTTTATCTAAAATGGCGGTCACTCAGTCTTGAAATTACTTTGATCAGTGTCGGTGGTCATTCAAATTTCAAATACAATAAACCAACACAGTTCTGTAAACTGAAAACCCCACAGTTCAGGTAGCAATTTGTAGAAAGATATTTTGAATCGCGTCCGAGAAACTGATAAGCACGTGTTTAATACTGCTATAAGATAACCACGTGTTTAATACTACTACACTTAACATATTGAAACTGCAGTTTTCTACAGTTCGTTTTCCATGAGCTAGTGACACCTACCTTCTCTGTGACACATTATAAACAACCAAAGATTGTTCAGGATGTCGTATGTCTTAAACAAGTGTAAATATTCAAGAGTGTAAGTTTCTTAAAACACGTGTGGAATAACTTTTAATTTGTATTTGACACACCAGGCGTAAAGTTCCGTCACGCGTCTTATGAATAATAGAAAGTGATACATCACCCTCCATGAGCTAGCGAAACCCAGCTCAAACCTATAGGGTAAAAGGAATCGAGTGCTATAACGAGCTGAAATGTTTTGCAGTTTCACACATTAATTCTTAAAGAGACAAATCATGTGAGAGTCAGTGTTGACCGGAAGGTTTGGTTTGTTTTTAATTTCGCGCAAAGTTACTTGAGGACTATCTGCGCTAACCGTCCCTAATTTAACAGTATAAGACAATATTGAAGGCAGCCAACTCTTGGGCTACTCTTTTACCAACAAACAGTGGGATTCACCTTCACATTAAAACGTCACCACGGTTGAAAGGGCGAGCATGCTTAGTGTAACGGGGATTCGAGCCCGCGACCCTCGGATTACGAGTGGAGTGTTTTAACCATCTGGCCATGCCGAGCCTGACCGGAAGGAAATAATAAAGGCTAGTCCGTTTTTAGAAACTGTAGCTCACAAATTAATTAAGGTAAGGAATTGTGTTATTCGGAGTTAGTTAGCTGAGTAGTTGTTCATATTACAGCTTTTAATTACGGAAACTGAGTAAAAATACATAACCTAGTAGGTTGAAAATACCTGACCACACGTCAGTGGTAAACTGACAAGGTTATAAAGCTAGAAGTCGGGGTTCGATATCCACGGTTGGTACAGCTTAACTACCCACCAACAACGTGATCATACCGTTTGATATCCTGCTGCCAATTCTCATTTCAGTGTTTCTAATAGATCAAACTTTGTGCGAATGAACTAAAATTCATAACTTAAGCTTGCTATTTGAGTCGTGACTAAGTTTTGAATGTTTAAAATAAGGCGGTTTACAAATTACTAGCCGATTACCCGTGACATTAGTCTATTAGTTCTGCGTGTGACGTATTCACGACGTCATATCTGCACACTGAGAACGGAGAAAATATATAGTTCTCCGTGACGAGAAACGGAGGCAAAACGGTAAAATTATGACCCCTATTGCAAATATACATGCACACAGGATAAACATTTCTCGAATCTGGGGTTGCATGTCGCGTAATAAAAAAGTTTTTACAGTATCATATAAGTAAGAGTTCCATTATAATATGATGACCAACACGGAGTGATGTTCGTCTGAACGTTGCTTAACAAAGTTGGAACACACACAAAATTTCCAACAGGGGTACATCATCGACAACGACACTAACTGAAAAAAATTCAACAAAAAACGCATTAGTTCAACCTTAACAATTTTTCATTAAAATTTAATTATTGCCGAAACTGACACTTGTTTTAGAAAATCTGATACTTGTCTGTTATTATTATAGCTTGGTGTGTTAAGCATATAGCTAAACAATGGGCGAGCTATCTATGCTCTGCCCGCCGTGGATAAGAAACACCGAATTTTAACGCTGTAATCTGCCAGATGTACCGCTGAGCAACCGAGGCGCTTGGTACTGTATATTTATATTTAGATTACATTTAAGCCCAACATTTTAAGATGGGGTCCGAATCCTAGACATGACGTTTTAGATATTTCTCCTTAGGTAATTAAGCACCGCATTTTTTATGAGTTATTTACAGGACCTCCCCATAAGTAAGTAAAAAATACTGTCAATATCGCAGTCAATCTCACATGTCTTGCTGGGATTTCATGTGTGTTTTTACAACGAAAATGAGTGATTTTACATTTTTTCTGTTAGTTTTTTTTCCCGAATGTCGGAAAATGGTAGAATATGACGTAATACGTAGAGACCACCAGCAGTATTTGTTTTGAATTTCGCGCAAAGCTACAAGGGCTATCTGCGCTAGCCGTCCGTAATTTAGCAGTGTAAGACTACAGGAAGGCATTTGGTTATCACCACCCACCGCCAACTCTTGGGCTACTCTTTTACCAATAAATAGTGGGAATGACCTTCACCTTATAACGTCACCACGGGTGAAGGGCGAGCATGTTTGGTGTAACGCGACCCTCGGATTACGAGTCGAGTGCCTTAACCACCTAGCCGTGCCGGGCCCACCAGCAGCAAAAGCTATGAAAACAAGTCGGTGATTTGAGAGTTAAAATCCCACTTTTCTTTACGCTTCAGATCTAACTGGTTAAAAGTTTTAAACACTAGAAACAAAGGGGGGGGGAATCTAGGTATACGAAACTCCAACAAGCTAGCACCACTAAATATATGTATTACATAATTCATTCCAATAAAAAGGTGCAAGGCCGCTCGTGACAGGCGCGGTATAAATAGTGTCAACACTAAATAGATTTAAATAACCCACATGTCATACAAGGCATGTTTTGAATTAACTATGATACAGGTGGGAGTGTCTTATAGCTTCCCTAATGTTTGTCCCAAAAGCAACATATATATATATAATGTATGATACGGGAACTAATCATGTTGATTTTTCAAATAAGTACATTAAAATATACATTATAGAGGGCCATTAAACTGTGTTTATTTTCCTCGTGCAAACTGTTTGTTGGATACTTAACACTTGCTTAATTTTTATAAATATTATTCTAACCTGAATCATATCGACTTGTACAAAGAAAAACGCCACCTTATTTTTGTACTTTAGCACCTCAATAGTTTGTTGATGTTGTTTTTAATTACCTCTTTCAGGGAGTTAGTTGTACAACATAAAGCTCGGCGTGAAAATGTATTTTGAAATACGTGGCCTACTAATATTACAACGGTGGTAAATGAAAAGCTTCCGAGATTAATCCATTGTTTATACTCTGTATAATCTACACTTTTATTCTTTAAAATCCTTCTGTTCTTAGTTTGTTTTCTTATAAGTTAACAGATGGCGCCACATAACACAAAGCTACAAAATTAAGGCTGTGTGTGTTATCCTGGCATTTAAACATAGGAAAGCTTTTCCTTTTCACATTTTTTAAAATGTTATTATAATTTCTATCCGTAGCTTGGCACTGACACAAAGTACAACGATTGAGAGATCATCTATAACTTGTAATTTTAAACATCCACTCGAATCAGTGAGAGTTCCGTAGCTCAAAAAAAGTGAGAGCTTGTCGAAAAGAATCACTCTTTCGATTTAAAACCATTTCTTTTTGCTTAGACTGTCTTTAAGAACGTGGCGCTAGTGTGAACAGAGATGACAAACATCTAATATCAAACACACATGATCTTTTAAATCTTTATACTTTTAACATAGAACAAACATGTTACACAACACTGGTTAAACTCACATGGATATTTTACGAACAGGAACAGGTAGTCTAAAGTAGCACAACACACAAGATTATGTTCTTTGCTTTTGTAGTTTAACACAAACAGATCCAGGCAAGTTTTTTTTTTTTTAAATTAACATAGATAGTTGCTCTGTACTTTAACAAAGAGGATAGTTTATTATGGTTTTTAACATTATTTTTTCTAGTTTAACATCAAACACACGCAGTTGAGATTTCTTGCAAATTATTAGACAGAGATTTTGTAATTTAACTTTCAGAGATTTTTGTGTAGTCTAACAGTTTAGAGGTATTCTGTAGTTTAAATTGAAACATCATCAATAATTTAACATTCAGATGTTTCAGTAGTTTAAATTGACACATTCAGATGTTTCTCTTGTTTAAATTGAAACATGATCAGTAATTTAACATTCAGATGTTTCTGTAGTTTACATTGAAACATGATCAGTAACTTAACATTCAGATGATTCTGCAGTTTAAAATGAAACATCCAGATGTTTCTGTAGCTTAAAATTAAAATATCAGTAATTTAATATTCAGATGTTTCTGTAGTTTAAATTGAAACATTCAGATGTTTCTCTTGTTTAAACTGAAACATGATCAGTAATTTAACATTCAGATATTTCTGTAGTTTACATTGAAACATGATCAGTAACTTAACATTCAGATGATTCTGCAGTTTAAAATGAAACCTCCAGATGTTTATGTAGTTTCAATTGAAACATTCAGATGTATCTGCGGATTAAAATGAAACATCATCAGTAACTTAACATTCAGATGTTTCTGTAGTTTAAATTGAAACACCATCAGTAATTTAATATTCAGATGTTTCTGTAGTTTAAATTTAAACATTATCAGTAATTTAACATTCAGATGTTTCTGTAGTTTAAAATGAGACATGTTCTGTAATTTAACATACAGATGTTTCTGAAGTTTAAAATGAATCGTGATCAGTAATTTAACATTCAGATGTTTCTGAAGTTTAAAATGAAACATGATCAGTAATTTAACATTCAGATGTTTCTTTAGTTTAAAATGAAACATAATCAGTAATTTAACATTCAGATATGTTTTTGTAGTTTAAATTGAAACATGATCAGTAAGTTAACATTCAAATGTTTCTGTAGTTTAAATTGAAACATAATCAGTAATTTAATATTCAAATGTTTTTGTAGTTTAAAATGAAACATGATCAGTAATTTAACATTCAGATGTTTCTTTAGTTTAAAATGAAACATAATCAGAAATTTAACATTCATATGTTTCTGTAGTTTAAATTGACACATTCAGATGTTTCTCTTGTTTAAATTGAAACATGATCAGTAATTTAATATTCAGATGTTTCTGTAGTTTACATTGAAACATGATCAGTAACTTAACATTCAGATGATTCTGCAGTTTAAAATGAAACATCCAGATGTTTCTGTAGTTTAAGATTAAAATATCAGTAATTTAACATTCAGATGTTTCTGTAGTTTAAGTTGAAACATTCATATGTTTATGTTATGTAGTTTAAAATTAAGACGCCAGTAATTTAACATTCAGATGTTTCTGTAGTTTAAATTGAAACCTCCAGATGTTTATGTAGTTTCAATTGAAACATTCAGATGTATCTGCGGTTTAAAATGAAACATCATCAGTAATTTAATATTCAGATGTTTCTGTAGTTTAAAATGAAACATGATCAGTAATTTAACATTCAGATATTTTCGTAGTTTAAATTGAAACATTAAGATGTTTCCGTAGTTTAAATTGAAACATTCAAATGTTTCTGAAGTTTAAAATAAAACATGATCAGTAACTTAACATTCAGATGTTTCTGTAGTTAACTCTTTCCTGTAGTTTAACATTGAGATATATTTCTGTGGGTCAGCATTGAGAGATATTCGGGTGATGATTTTGTAGTCGAGTTCTGAAAGACGTTTCTGTAACGATGCTAGATGTTTCAGCGGTTTTTCATTGGGAAATGTTTTTGCAGATTAAGAAGAGGGACGTTGCTGTAGTTTTACACAAAAGAAAGTTTGTATGATTTCATAAATGTTGTAATTTATGGAAATTACAAGAAAACGAATAAACGGCCAGCTTATGCAGTTTAACGAATATATTAGTTTCTGTACTTTAACATAAAATAAATCTCGCTACATCTGTCGTTTAACATAGACACTCGTTGTAATCGAATTTTCTGGCCCTAAGAATTACTTAGTTAAACCAACGATACAAAACATCTGTGGTCTAGAACGATGTTATACACACACTTAATAAACATAATATTAAACTATTTCAAGAATCCAATGGAACCCTGCTGTTGGCGCCCAACAAATGTGCCACAACGATTGTAAGGAGATGGTCAAGACGTAACGTCGTATTTAACAGGCAATTAACATTTCGAAAAGACAGCGTAGCCACACTAATTATGGTTTAGTTCAGATTCATATTTGACAATATTTTCTGGAATTACTTTATTGTTAACTGACACAACACGTTGGTTTAAACACACCTAACACGTCAGCTGGTTGAAGGGGGGTACGTTAATCTCACAGCAATAATAAATAAATAAAAGAAAATTTTACCCAAACAAATGAGCGTTTCTAATAAATTATTTGCAAGTTAATCGACAGAGGACCTTATATCGCACGTTAAATGCAGTTAAAATGACAGTCAATAGAAGTGCTTGGAAATTCCGCCTGGTTAAGATGCCGTTTAAACATATGCAGTTAAAGTGACAGATGCGTTCGGGCAATCTGCCTAGTTGAGTTATTGTTTGAATATATTCAGTTACACTGAAAGAAAGCTTAGACACGCCATATGATTTAACATTTTGTCAGATTAATTAACATGTTAATCCAATATACGAAGCTAAAGCAAGTGATATAAAGACACACTTTATATGGATAAACAACTTATAAAAATAAAATATGGCAAGTTAAAATAAGAAATATTTTGTTACATTTCTGAAATGATATTAACGTATATGTCAAAATAATCATTTACGATCTTACAACTCCACATTTATCTTCGCATGGACGTACCAAATTAGTAATGTCTCTCACATGATTTAAATAAGCCATACACAATGAAGCAGTTGTTAAAATAACAATATTTACCGTCTCCAGAGACAATGATGTTGTTCTACTATGTAGCTCGCGTTGTGTACCAAAGGGATCTACAACTTTAGTTACGTTCAATAGCATCAAGACACCTCCCCTTTTCAACCAAATAAACAAATGTCATCCTATCTTTATTTACTGGAAATTATATATCTGTTTGTTTGTACTTAAGCGCAAAGCCCTACTCTCTACGGGGATCGAAACCCGGTTTCTAGCGTTGTAAGTCTGCAGTCATACCGCTGTGCCACAGGGGGAGTGGGGGGGGGCAAGTTTTTGGAAAATTAATAAACAAAGAAACGACAAGAAACAGTTTAAATCGTTGCAGAATATGAAGCGAAGCCTGAAAAGATAAATTCGGTGTTTAAAGAATTCTCAGCAATAAACAAAAGTACCAGTTTCCCATTTGTGTCTTTTCACTTCTTTCGTCAAAACATGCAGCGACGTAAACTGCGACGAAAAAAATTGATATTTATAATATACGCTCATTATTCTTGTTTTCCTCGTCGCGTGTTTTTTGTTGTTGTTGTTTTTTTTTTTCGTTGTTGGTTTGTTTTTCTTACTTACTTGGATATTAACATGTGGCGTTAGCTGGCAGGCATGAAGGGCTGAGCTCTGGCACTGGGCAAGAGAAGCCGTGGACTTTGACGGTTGGCGACCAGAACGACCGGGAAGCGTGTAAACTTGGTCCGGCGGAAGATAGTAACTCTTGGGTGGCTGAAAAACAGCTTCTCCTGGTCACAAACGTGCGAACACCGACGGCTGTCTCTCGCATGCTTCCTGTCAAGGGCTAACAATTCCGGGACAGCTCCCCCGGCAATTATCGCGCGGTTCTACACACCACTGCCAGCTAGCGGATCGTGTGGAGAAGTGAAAAGATTGAAGTTACAGCACTGTCAACACACCGATTCTCCGAACTATCTAGTCTGGTCTAAGAGGTTTTTTTTGAAAACTCACCGTTTATACATGAGTAACGTTAGCCTGATATCATGCTCTTTACTACCTCAGAGAAACTTGTAAACTGAGAGTCAGTTCCACGTGCTCCGATGTACCCACTACAGCTCAAGTTCGTGCTGCTGTCACGTGAGTCTGGGAGTTATCAAATCAGGAGAATTCGCCCTCGTTCACCTGGTTTGTAGACAGGAAAACGGCAGATTGTGGAATATCAGATACCATTCCACCAGATTTTCAAAGTGTCTCCTGTAATACCAGTCTAAAATTAGCCAATCACGAATACTCTGACTTGCTGAGAGCATAATCCAGGAAAGTTTTGTTGAAGGAAAACATGAGATAGAAAGAAAAACAGTTAGAAACGTAGGAAATAGGAGATGACGCTAAGCTTGCTTGAAAATCAATTATAACTTAGTATAAACCTTAGAAATCAGCGCTTTCTGTAGCGAAAGATAATGGATAAATTGTTTGTTTGTTTAGTGAATTTCGCGCAAACGTACACAAGAGTTATTTGCGCTAGTCACCCCTAATTTAGCAGTGTAAGGTAGCTAGCTATCTGCATCCACCGCTAACACTTGGGTTACTATTTCATGAACGAATAGTGGGATTTACCATAGCATTATAACGCCCCCACGGTTAAAAGGGCGAGTATGTTTGGTGGGACGGGGATTCGGACCAGCGACTCTCATATTGTGAGTCGAGCGCCCTAACCACCTGGCTATACCGAGCCGAAACATGATAGATAAATGGTTCGTGAAGAATGAAACTGGCTCGTTTTTATTAACATTTCTAATACATATGTCTGCATGTGTGTTATATTAGTACGAGAAATCATTGGTTTCTAATACATATGTCTACATGTGTGTTATATCAGTACGAGAAATCATTGGTTGACATTTTAATGTGATTGATGCTATAAAACCACGGATTTCTCGGTTAACCGACACTAATTTTAGCAACGTTTGTTTGTCTGTTTCGGTGTTAAGTACACATGAGCTACTTATTTCATGCCCATCGCAAGGATAGAACCCTGTTGTTTAGCGCTACCAACCACTAAGTTTACCACAGGCTCACCGGGTTGCTTTGAAGCTAAAAAGCAACAAGTCTGAACAAACGACGCCGAAAGTGATGACGTGACGTCACGTGCTATGAAGGCAATGTTCTCCAAAATATTATAAAATTCATGCAATAACAATATACTAATAACAAGAATCAGATTAGATTAGAATGAGACAGCGTCTGATTTCAACAAGTTCAAAAATCATCAAAATATGAGAAAAAAAAACCTAAAACTTTGGGGGGGGGGAGAGCAACGAAGTCGTTCACGAGCGAGATAATTAACGCACCTGCCGGAAGAAGCTCCCTACCTCCCGGGCACGTTTACAGCCTAGCACGAGCGTAGCTAGTGTTTAAACAGTGCGCTTGAGAATTCTTTGAACTTCGTACAAAATCGCGATGATTCACACGGCGAGACAGGATGGTAAGAAGTTCGGTATGTCCAGAGCGTTAAATCGGTTTCAGGTCACTTTCAGTGCCCGCCCGACAGAAAGATTTGTTATCAAAACCACCCCGAGGGTGGGGGAAGGGGTACTGCGACTGTTCAACGAACCTGAAATTGTCAGATATCACTTATTCTTGAAATATTTGTTGTTGAGGCACCTAGTGATAGACTATTGGCACTATGCTAAGGATGACCCCTCCTGCTTGTTCCCTCGACACAAAGTGTCCCTCCTTACCGCCCCTCCCCCCCTAGGTTTATAACGCTCGGTTTATAACGCAGATTTGGCATGCTGGAAAAGTAAATTGAAATCATCAGTGATTTAAGAAGGTGTTGCAAAGTGGGGGTGCTACACAATCCCCACCACCATCATCACCACTGGTTCAGACACTTACGGTATGACTTTTATTGTCTAAAAGGAAATAAATTTAAGATTCCATAATCTCTGGGAAAATTTTGTAAAAGTGGTATTACCTATCAACTGCATTCGGTAAAACCACGGCTCGAACTCGCGACACTCGCGTGCCAAGTCCGAGACTATAAACAGTAACTTAATTCTACAACTAATTAACTTTATCCTTCTATTCGGTAAGTCAAGAGTTTATGACTAGCTGCTTTCCATCTAGTCTATCAGTTCAAAATTAAGGACAGCTTTTTCAAATAACCCTTTCACTGAACTTCCAAACAATAAGAATTTCTTTTTACGAATCACTGGTCATCGTGAGTTCCGTGACACTTTATTTTCTATGGTTATTTAAAAATTAGAACCTTTTTGAGAAAATCAATCAAGTAGTGTTCCTTCTAATTTTCAGTGTGAATTTTTTACCAATACACATTGCTAGCCTGTAAGAAAGCGAGGGCAATTACATAAAACAAAAGATAACTTCGGCCATAATCCCAATAATATCTCAACGTTCAGGCTGGCTTAAGAGATATGAATTAGTCCTAAATTCACATACCACACTAAAAATCCAAAATAATCTTCATAAGCGTATGCGCTGTAAAAGTAACCTTCAAATAATTTCAAATATAACCAATAATATTAATGAGCCAACTTTTTAAAGAAAATTGGTACATTTTGAAACTTACAAAACACATATAAAACACCTATTTACTCCTAGTATCCACATAGCTCACCAATACACAGTATTAAATAAAAGAGAGTTTAACGAGCATATAACTCATGCGCAGTTTGTAATCTCAAGTGGTTTTACAGCCAAGGCGGTACAGTACATATTCTCAATAGCAGATAGATACTTAAAAACGCGTCTTTACTTATGCATAGTAAACGATTTTGAAATGCTTTTAAACGCTTGGCTTTCTTTTTATCAATGTCATCCCACAAATTAAATATAACGTACAATTAAATTTGTGGTGATGCATGTTCATTCAATTTACTGGACGTTTAGCCAAAGATCAACTTAAAAAATGTTATTCTTAGATGCACAAACTTACAAGAAATATTCTTTGAGGCTTACCGCAAGCAAACTTTATATCCATATATAACATTACATGTGATTGATTTTCAAGATAGGGGAGCAAAGGTGAAATGGATGCTTTGAGTGTCTGCTTTTAATAGGTTAATTTGTTTATTCAAATTTCCGTGCCCTGTCTATCAGTACTGCACTCTATGCTCTCAATCAATATTCAAACAAAGTTTATGTACCACGTCATTCCTATATTAAAAACGCACGCATTCAGTTTGTCTAAATATCCAACGATAATTCTTTCAGAGCCTCCAGCAAGCTATACAAATGGCTGGTATTTTGAAGTTTGATATATGATTATGCCCTCCTTTTTCATACTACAGTTCTCTACTATTGGATGGCTGTGGGTTACTGGTATTTCAAATAATGGCCTAGCGATATCCTTTGTCATGCTTCAACTGTCACCTGGTGGCTAAGTTGGTTGGTATTTTCAAGACTGGCCTAACAATATCCTATCTCAAGTCAGATGGTGGCTAAGTTGCTTGGTATTTTCAAGACTGGCCTAACAATATCCTATCTCAAGTCAGATGGTGGCTAAGTTGCTTGGTATTTTCAAGGTTGTCCTAGCAATATACTTTCTCACGTATTTATTGGCTCTATGCAGGTAGCTAGCTGGTGGTTAAAGCATATGTCACAACGAACTCTTCACAAACAGATTTTTAACCATACGCCTGAGTAGGATACCTCTTAACGAACAGCTTCTTGACTATATAAACAGAACTGATCAAATAAGTGAATTTAATAAATGACAAATTATCATTCACGATCACGTAGACTCCAAACCGTTCACAGTTAATAGAAAAAAGGCCTAATAAATGTATGTTTCTATAAATGATAATACAATACTCGATTAGGAAAAAGACAACGCAGTTTTAAATGGTTTCTAAATAGAACAACGACTGGAACACTTAAATTAACAGTATCGAGAAGCAGAGTAATCAGTTCTTACAACGCTCTATTTAACTGAACCGGTAACAGTGATTTAGGGGGACCTATCCCCCTATTTTTCTATTTTATTTAGGTCTAAATTAGATTCCTAACACTAAAGACACCAAGCATCAAATATTCTGCGAGTGACAAAGCCAGAGTGATCGATTCTTACATCACTCTATTAAGCAGAAACAGTAATAACAGTGATTTTAGCGGGAACTATCACCCTGTTTTCTATTTTATTTAAGCCTAAATTAGATACCTAACACTTAAGAGACCAAGCATCAACGTTCTTCGGGTGACAAAATAATGAAAGTATCTCAGTTTAAAACGTTTTAATTCACCAGTGGGGAAAGGAAAAAGTAGGCAAAAGCGTGATTTTGTTTGCTTAAACCTAAAAGACAGCACTTTACCGTTATGTTGATCTTAAAAACAAGTCATCAGTACTACTGCTATATATTTTCTTTAACTGTTTCTAGCAATGTTGACTGATTTTAATTTTGCACAAAGCTACATGAAGGCTATCTAATTTAGTAGTATGACTCGGGCTACTCTTTTACCAACGAATAGTGGGATTGGCCGAAACATTATAGCGTCCCCACGGCTGAAAGGGCGGGCATGTTTGATGTGACGGGAATTCGAACCCGGGACCCTTAAATTAGGGGTCGAGCGCCCTAACCACCTAGCCACGCCGAACCAATTTTTAGTGACACATTCTTTTACAGTCTAACGGTTGAAGAAGAAACATTAACAAGTTCGTTGGTCAATCTGCTCCCCCTGGTGTCGAAACAATTTCCACGTTAATCTCTTAAAATTTTATTTTCTCCATTTCCTTTGTTAGAGAACCTATCACAGTTCGGAAACTCGGAAGAATTTTCTTTTTGTCGACAGAGAAAGGTACATAATTATAAAGTATGTGTTTTGTGTCTTTAGCCCTTTTGTTTTAAATCTGATCAACGAGGAAAAATAACATCTTAAATCCCAACGAAATTTTTGATCATTTTTTTATCTAAGTTTCGAAGTGTCAGAAATCTAACGGTGGTAATGATCCACTGCCTCTAGAGGGCGTTAGTGAATCCAGCAGTGTACATTTTTGGTGTTTTTATTGAAAGGTTACGGCTGTGATTTGATAAAACTAAGTCTCCCACAGAGAATATTTCTTCGCCAGCAGACTTGTAATGCTGGAAAGACCGATGTAAGGGTGACACTTGCCTGAGTTAGTAATATGCTTTATGTTTGTTTGTTTGGAATTAAACACAAAGGTACACAACGGGCTATCAGTGCTTTGCCCATCACGATTATCGAAATCTGATTTCTAGCGTTGAAATCTACAGTCATACCGTTATGCCACAGGGGTCGTATTAAGACGTGAATTTCAGGCTAGAGAATAGTATTCATGGCTGGTGATTCCATCTTTAATGGGTTGACAAAGGACACTGGTGTAAAAAACAAAAAATCTTTACAATGATGCAGTACCCATGAAATTATTATATTTTACTTATATATCCGGGCTAAATTAATTAATTAACATTCAAGGAAAGTGCATATATTGTTGAGTAATAAGGCTCTATACAAAATCTTCCAACCAAGCTGAAAAATGTTTGAAAACGTTTGTAAGATAACCTATATTGAAGTTTGCGGTCGTGAAACATGTCAAAGGTGGATTTCGAGTTATTCGAAGGATAAAAGGCGTGCTATGACCAAGTGGTATGGAGAGCTTGACTCGCAATTTAAGTGTCGCGAATTCGAATCCCCCCTCATCGAACATGTTCGCCCTTTTAGCAGTGGGAGCGTTATAATGTTATGAGCAATTCCACGACTCGTTGGTAAAAAAGTAGCCCACAAGTTGGTTGTGACGACCAGCTGCCTTCCACTCTAATTTATCACTGCTACATTAGGGACGGCTAGATTCGAACTCGCGATTCTCAGATTACGAGTCGAGTACCTTAACCACCTGCCCATCCCGGGCCTTATATAGTATTATTGAGACGTGATTACTGCGGCGAAGAACATCATACAAATCAGAAAAACTAACATAACGAATGAAACATCGACTGCAGTTGAAAATCTGTCAGTGACTGAGTAAAGAATGCAGGGTTAAAAGTTTAACAGGTTTAACACTTGTGTTGTATAACAAGTATAATTAATAATAATTAGCTTTGTCATGTTAGAAAAGGTGTTCACACCATAACTATCGTTGTAACACATGGTTTACATAAATAATTTTTCGACCAGCAATGTGTTTATCATGTCCCAGCCTGCCTGATGATCTCTGGATTGAACGAAACGCTTCTTATGGAACGAAAATTATGAGCAATGTGGGATTGAAATACGATTATTATAAGATCTTCTAATTACCAAAAAATCCTAGCAACTGAATAAAGAACAGAGAATTGAGAATATGGTAGATCTATTAATATTGTCGTATTTGAAGTATAATTAAATGGAAAAAAAAAGTGAAAATTGCTGACGCACTGAAAACAACGATAATAACAATGACCATTCAAAAAAGAAGGAAGTTTATTTGGTTGGTATCAGAGCTTATGTTCAATAATTATTTACTGGGCGTTAAAAAACTTGAAGATTTGATAAAAGTGAGAATTACTGGTTTATTTGTTAACTTTATTTTTTAGATTACCAATATTCAACTGGCCTAAGAAAATATAAGTGTTCAACATATGAAGAGCCGAGCATATCCCAGCTGTTAACGTGCCAGGCTATGGAGTGAGGTTCTTGTTTCGAGTCCCGTTAGCGCAAAAACACACACACAAACAAAATTCCCTTTCTCACTTTGAGGCAAAGGGTTCGTTATAAGAGTGACAATCAAAGCTCACTATTATATCTGACCAGAACAGCTCAAGAAATGGCAGTGGGTGTTATTATCTACTTTTATTCTACTCTATCACTTCACAGTTAGAGACTGCTAATGCATTTAGATTCCCTAGTGCTCTACGCGAAACTAAAAAAAGAAGGCGTGTGAAAATAATCGCTCTGCTGTAGGTTTGTTAGTTTAAATATTTCTTCACAAAATCGGCATTTTTATCAAAAACAGAATGAAAGAAAAACAGCAAATCGATAATGAAGAAATCGTCTATAATATGAAACTAAACAGCATTGATAGGAACTTGTGGGAACCAAGAGACACTGCTGGCACGAATAAACGATACGTTTCTAGACTTAGACGTTACACAAGCGTGTGAAATGGAATTCACCCTAGCTCTATAAATCATGCAGAGTCGTTTCCGGGATTCAAATCCTCGTGTTTTAAGACACTTAAAACCCTGGAATTTCCTGTGTTACTTGAACAATGTAGCAAAGTCATTCACAACTCTGATACGGAAAGAATGCAAGTCATTAAAAGGTTGACGAGTGTTCTAAGAGCAATATCTACTGAAAATATGAACAATAGTGTAATGTTTTGTATCTCAGAACGGGGGTACAATGTTGCGAACGGAACGTAAGACTAATGTGTTAGACTTCAGACCTAATGATACTACTGTTGTAAACGTATGTTCTATGTCAACTGTTAACTAGCACTTGTGGTGTACCATACATGGCTTTGTTCGTAATAAGCTATAGTCCTAACCGTAATTAATTGGTTTTTTTTTTCAACTTAAACGTTATTTTAATAGCGTTTGTCGGCAAAAGCTAATTAACTTCTTGATGAGAACGATGAACCTTTAATTTTCAGATGAAGGAGGTATACGCATGCTCCGAATAAAATAAAATACCTTTACAAAAGTTTTATTGATCAAACGTAATGTAAAACATTTAGCTTCTGTAGAAAGGCAAATAATTCTCGGCCACTTTGAGAATTTTTTTAAAGTTACCTCTCCTCCTTTTTTATTTTGTCTAGTTTGGATCTTATGCACATAGTACTATGAATGTATGTACGTATTTGTAATTTTTAAAGTACAAACCAGGGTGAAGTTAGAGTACTGCACCCATTGCCAAACTTAACAGTGCTCGTCTCCGACATCACACTGTGATTTAACCGTCATTTCTATAGCGCAGCCATGAGACACGAACCATGGATCATCGTAATCACAATCAGGGAACAATTCTATGAACTTTTATTTTCACTCATAAACTCGAACAATTTTGGTCCAAGAATCAGAACGGCTGTAAATAAACAAAAGGTGCCGAACAGTCTTTCAGCGTTGGCGCCCTCTATTGTTAAAATAAAAAGGCTCCTACTTTCCAGTTATCTGTTTTATTTACACCCTCTATTAATAAACGAAATAGATACCTAGTTTCCAGTTATCTGTTTAATTGCCACCTTATATTGTTAAAAAAAAGAGGGTTTGTCTTTCCAGTTACCTGTTTTATTGGTGCCCTCTATTGTTAAACGAAGAAAAGGGGTTACCATTAGACGTATAATAAAACTGTTTAAGTCATTAAAAATCTATTTAATAGTTTTTGGATGCCAGTGTCTAATAACTCAAGTCAGTTTAGGACGTAAACATTGATTATTTATTTTTCCCAGTTTAGAATGCCTTCTGTGTAGAAGACTCTTCTAATCTCCCAATATGACTCCCCCCACAGTGGTCTGACAGCTAATACGCTAAAACTCAGGTTTCGATACTTGTGATGAGTAAAGCAGATAGCCCATTTTTGTAGCCTTTGCTTAAATACACACACACACACACACACACACACACACACACACACACACACACACACACACACACACACAAACCCTGAAATACAGACGCAAGTTTCCATTACCTTATCTATGGCAGACACAGAATGGCTTTCCTACTGATACTTCGAATTGTCCTTATTTTTGATCTGTAACAAACCACTCTTGTCTCTCGAACTGCTATTGGTCCGAATATCTATTATCATAGCTGAATCAGTTATTGGTACGTTCGCAAAGTTTCTCTTACTTTCTTCATTTATTTTTATAACTACACTGAATTTAAATCACAATATATCTAAAAGAGTGATGAATTTAGAGACAGTTTCTCAGATTGCTGCTACTCCTGGCATTCGAATATTAGAATAACTTATCGGGCCTGGGATCTATACATCACGACATTTTGACCGCATTTGTAATAAATGCATATCCAAAATCGGGGTTGATGTCTCGAACCAGTTTAAATCAGTGAAAATTTATAACAATCATAATACGAGTTACGTCACTCCTGACATGTGTATTTGAATAATGTATCTCATCTGAGATTCGTGACTTTTCAACTCCAAATACCAGGATATCATGAGAATGTCTCGAGTTAGGTCCAATAAATCTCTCTAAAGCTCCTGCCAGTAAGAACGAAGTGAACGAACGTACGATGTTCTTTACTAACATTCAGGAAAAGATTCTAATTTATTTTATTATTTTCTAGTTTATTTCACGATCTCTTTCATTCTTTTTAATGCGTTTCTACTTTAAGTATTTTCTGTCCTCCTTTTACACACAATAAGTTTCCACTTTTCGTGTTTATTTTTTTTTATCTGATGAGAGTTTGCCTTCTTTCGAGTTTTATGTGTGTTTTTCTTATAGCAAAGCCACATCGGGCTATCTGCTGAGCCTACCGAGGAATAACGAACCTCTGATTTTATCGTTGTAAACCGTAGACTTACCGCTGTACTTGTGGGGGACTTCGAGTTTTTTACCTGATAAAAACCCTGATAAACAATTAAATTTTCTTTGTTTGTAATTAACCACAAAGCTCCACAACTGGCTATATGACTCTGCCCACTACAGGTAGTGAAACATGGTTTCTAGATCTGTAAGTCCACAGACATACCGCTATATCACTGGGTGGAAGGAAGGGGGCACAAAGATTACGATCGTATTACTTATAATTCTGTTTGCCTGTTTTTTGAATTTCGCGCAAAGCTACACGAGAACTATCTGCGCGAGCCGTCCCTAATTTAGCAGTGTATCATCACCACCCACCAGCAGCTAATCATCACCACCACCGCCAATTCTTGGGCTGCTCTTTTACTAACGAATAGTTGGCTTAACCGTCACATTATAACGCCCCCACGGCTGAAAGGGCGAGCATGTTTGATGCGACTGGGATTCGAACCCGTGACCCTCAGATTACGAATCTAGCGCCTTAACCACCTGGCCATGCCGGGGTCTCTGCTTATCATATTAATTACTATTACGTTGTTTCCTGATATTACTGCCAATGGGAAATAAAACTCTGGGCTGCTTCAATAAAAGCTAAAATCTTTTTACACGAATAGCGTGTCTTAGGAAGGCTGCATCAATCAAAGAAAGAACACCATCAATGGAACTTCAGATGCGTCTTCTTTACTTTGATTGTCTCTTCAATAAAGCTTCAATATAATTATGTACCTCACAGAGCGGGTCCCAAGTACTCAAAGCGTTAAATCGAAATATAGGTTGCAGATACATTCAGGAAATAACCTCCGATTTCATAATAACGACAAAGAAGAAGGAAAGTGTGGGGGGGGGAGGTTTGAAAGCAGGAAGTTCACGTTATATAACTTTCTTAAGTTCTCGAGAAGAACGAAATACTCAGTGCCACAATCCATTTCATCTTTCTCTTCAATATAACATAATAGTACTTGAGCGCATCCCGCGGGCGATCTTAGAAGCTATTGTGGATTACAGATGTCGGCACATCGAATATAAAGTAACAACAACAAAAAATTCAATAAGAACAGTACTGCACGTCAATTACAAATGACCAATATTAGAAGAGAGTAAGTAAGAAGTACGGAAGTCGGTTTTATGGAGGGGTGGGGGTGTTCCCCTCTTCAGCAATGTATATATCCATCACGTGACTCTAGAAACTGGAGGAAAAGCGTTGCTTTTGTCAGACACGCTACACGTATTGGGACAAACATCAAATAATATTTGGTGTCAAAATTTCGGAACCCACGTATTTTATTGTTTCTCGAAAGGGGATGTTTTTAGATATGAGCGCGCATGTGTCTGTGTGTATGTGGCGTGTTGTTCATTCAGAACAACCTTACATACGTGAAGAAAAGTTAATGCACTTTGTAAACGGCTTGATTTGGCTGGAATTTCGCGCAAAGCTATCCGTCCCTAATTTACCTGTGCAGTTAGTGATCACCACCCACCACCAACTCCTGGCTACTGAAAGAGCGAGCATGTAAGGTGGGACGGGGATTCGAACTCTCGACCCTCTCGAAATAAGACCTAAGGGGTTACAAAAATACTACAGCGCACGAAGCTGTTTGTTCATGTTTGTGGAAAGTTATACAATAAGCTATCTGCACTGTGTGTCGATAAATCGAACATCGAATTTTAGCGTTATATGTTCTTAAGTTTACCACTACAACCTCAGAGAACGCGCACGAAGAGTCCTCGACTTCCTTTCTCACGTGCCCCGGAGAGACATCGATAAGTCTTCCTATTTACAATACTCAAATCTAGGATTCGGTTCCTATAGGTGGATACAGCAGAAAGCCCAATATGGCTTTGCTGTAAGAAAACCCCACATACACAAATTCCTTTCTCTCACTTTTGCTCCTATTACCCATAAGTTAACTCGTCCTACGGCATCTGTTGATGACAGAACATTCCAATTATTTATAAGATCAGTTATTGATAATTTATCTTAAAAGACTTATTTAAGTATTAATTAAAGTCAATAGTAGCTTTTAAGACATGAAAAATTCTTTTCTCTTAAATAGATAAATGAAAGAGTGGGTTGTTTACCGTAATCAAACATCTGAATTATGCAAAAAAACTTTTATTACCCATAAATCAATCAATGAAGAACTATATAAAACGTACGTTGACAAATGACCCTAAAACAGTGTCACAGCAATACTTGGTTACGACTGGTATTTACAGTCTTATAAAAACTTTACGATCTTTTTTTTTTTTTTTCGTGAGGGGTTGGGAAGCACGTGCAGCTTTATAGCTTTTATAGCCTTATTATAAAATTAGTGATGAAATCTTTGTCGTCTTCCATATCTCGTGGACACGTTTTTTCTTCAAAAGTACTTAATGATCGAAGTCGGCAGTGCTTTGTTCTTACTTCGTAATTCGCCTTTCATAAAAGTTAAAGTAACTGGCCAGCTCATAGCTATTCAAAATTTAGAGGTAACCAATCAATAGCACTTACTGTTTCTCTTAACTAAATAGCTGGTGCATGTTCACGGCATACCCAGGTTCGAACCTTGGATTTGTTAATACATAGTACATATTTCTGTCGCCACTTCAGATCAAACATTCCTAATGAAAATTCCTCCTTCTATTGTTAACATATATGAACATCACCTCTCAAACAGATTGATAATTATGCGCTCGTGCGTTTGTGTCCGTTGACCCAAAGTATTTGTCAGTGGATAAATTAATAAAGACGCACAGAAACAGATCAGAGATTAGATCAGACTTTGTTATAGTGTTGAAATACCTGTTGAAGACGCTAAACATGTACATAACATAAACCAATCCTTTAGTATTATGATATAACTAACTGTACCCAGAGAATGAGCTTATGTTATGTACATGTTGGTGAAGGATGAGTGCGTGTTATGTACATGTTGGTGAAGGATGAGTTTGTGTTATGTACATGTTGGTGGAAGATGGGTTTGTGTTATGTACATGTTGGTGGAAGATGGGTTTGTGTTATATACATGTTAGTGGAAGACGGGTTTCTGTAACGTACATGTTGGTGGATGATGAGTTTGTGTTATGTACATGTTGGTGGATGATGAGTGTGTTACACACACGGTGATGATCACTTAAAGATCACACACGTCCCCTAGTGGCATAGTATTATGTCTGTGGACTTATACTGCTGGAAACCAACGGGGTTTCGATACCCATGTTACGCAGAGTACAGACAGCCCTTTGTGTAGTTTGTGCTTAATAACAAACAACAACAACAAAACATCCACACTGAATTATGTTTTATAAATGGCGAAGATGAGGCCACATTACAAAATAATCTATGAAGAACAGTTATAAACCGACTCCTGGATGTTAATCCAGGCCAAACTCGAGTGTGTTATATGAAACTCTGGACTATTTTTAATCTGCGTCAGTTTTTCTTATGTTCACTCGAAAAAGCTTGTGCATTCTTTTTATTTTTATTTTAAGGATTGTATCTCTCTCGTTTTAGTCGTTCACCTAAAATTATTAAAAGATAAACAAGAAAAAAAAAGTGTTGGAGGGTCTTAAAAATGAATCCTACATCCAGGGTGGCCGAAAATTTACAAGAAGGGGTGTACAACAAACATTGAGCTTTGATGTTCTTAACGTGAAGGTCAAAATTTTGTTTTTCACGCCCTCCGCTTAATCATACACAATTCGACAGACTATTGAGTTTAAACTGAATGGACATTTATCACATACACAGCCCCCCTCCCAATACCCCGTTAATATTAGAGGGGTGAAGTGGTTCTCTGAAGATAAGTACAAGGCCCTCTTGGCGATTATTAATAGTAAACCTCTCAGGATCGAAGAGTAAGTGAATTGTCAAACTCTCGAGTTGATATTCTCTTAGACGCTCTCCCCCAACCCACCCATTCCCCAGTAGCGCAGAAGAAAGTTCGACAGCTCACAACACTAAAGTCCGGATTTTAACACACATAGCCTGGTGTGTAGCTTTGCGCTTAACAATAAAGCAAACGAACAAACCGTGGTGATAATTCAGTTTTACGTTATTTTTATAAAGTATTTTGTTGTCCCGGCACGGCCAGGTGGTTAAGGCACTCGACTCATAATCTGAGGGTCACGGGTTCGAATCCCGGTCATACCAAACATGCTTGCCCTTTCAAACGTAGGGACGTTATAATGTTACGTTGAATCCGACTATTCGTTGGTAAAGGAGTAGCTCAAGAGTTGGCGGTGGGTGGTCATGACCAACTGCCTTCCCTCTAGTCTTACATTGCTAAATTAGAAACGACTAGCGCAGATAGCCTTCGTGTAGCTTTGCGCAAAAGTTAAAACAAGTCAAACTTATTAATAAAAAGAAACTAACACCAGCAGTGTATAATGTTTTTAAATAAATCTGTGAAGTGGATAACGGAAATATTCATCATGTTTTTAACACTCCAACTGTATAAAAGTGCCGAGTGTGTTCTGTGTTGTCACTTCTTAAACTCCAGACTTTTCAATCTGCAGCGCGATACACTAAACGCCCAAACCAAAATAATAATAGACCCAATAAATGCTTAATAAAACCAACTGAAGTTGTTTTATTGTTATTATATTTCTCAGAGTGAAATCTAAGATTAGGTAAGTTTCCGAACCACTATTGTTTACTATCTTGGGGCTGCTTTAATCAGCTTTGGCACTGTTAACTGTAATGTCTCCTCCAAAACAACCTTAAAGTCAGTTTATGTAGGTGTCATCGAGCTGTTGTACTGCGATAGTTTTGACAAATCCTAGAAGTCGATACATTTAAACAGTTAACAAATTATCAAAACTCCATCTCTATAAGTCCCTTTCCTCAACTATAGATACAAGATGCTTAAACTAGAAAGTTGTTTATGCCTGCTTCAAGTAACATAGATGTTGAGCAGTTTGAAGTAAAACGATTTTAGAGTCTCACCACGTCGTTACTGATCATGTCGTCACGGCGAAGAGCTTTTAGAGGATAATAAAAAAATTACACAAACTCTAAGCAGATACCAAGATGATAAACAAATGTCCTCTATATCGGTAATGAAAATTAACACAAATAACATAAACTAAGTGGAAAGTAAGGTGTTAAATCGATATCTGTCTGTGTTAAGGATAATTAAAAATTGACGTAAACCTTGCGTGAAATATAGAGGCAATATGTTTAAATCATTTCTGAAGTGAATGGTTTGTTAATAAGAAATTATGTCAGCTGGATCACTCATATATTGATTAGATAAATAATGTTATCTTTGCCTCACGGCACCTTGTTGTGTGTACCTAAATCTTAGAACAGTTAGATTACACACTGCATCCTGGTGGTTAAGATTACCCCTCTTTTAGCCAACAGTTAAGCAATCAGTCAAAAAAGTGTTCCGAAGTTTCGCCCATCGACCTTGTCAACAGGACAGACAGAGTAGAAAACGAACAACGTACTCACAGATTCGAATCACGTCTGTTCAGTCGAGGAGACAATTAGCCGAACTAATTCAGACACGGTTTTTCTTGGCGTTTTCAGCCCCTTTGCATGTTAAAAACTTGACGGCGGGTAATAACATTTCCTATTTGTTTGAAAGTTCTAATCGCAGAGAATCGAAGTGGTACTAATGATAACTAGCCGGAAAAAAAAAAAAAAAAAAAAACAGTCATGGGCGACCAAGAAGAGAGAGGATGAAGACGAAAGATTACACGTACATAACTTTTTAGAGTTTGAAGTGAGTTCTATAATCAGTCTTGGCATGAAACACGCGCATACGTGGAGCGCCAGTAGAAACAGAAATACATTGTTCACAATAACATAGGACTCGAACCAAATGGACCCGAGTAACGCTAAAGAAACACCACTGGTGTTATTCTGAAACCCTCATTAAATATAAGAATGCGTGATATATTGCGGGTGTTCTAATGTTCATTAGCTAAGTAGTTTTGCATGTTTCACGACGAATAATGGCGCTCATAATAAAAATACCCACGTTACAAATGATGGCACTGATTTGTGAAAAAATACCCACGTTACAAATGATGGTACTAATATGTATTAAAAATACCCACGTTACAAATGATGGTACTAATTTGTAATAAAATTCCCACGTTACAAATAATGGTATTAATTTGTAATAAAAATACCCAAGTTACAAATGATGGTACTAATTTGTAATAAAATACCCACGTACAAATGATGGTGCTAATTTGGATTAAAATACCCACGTTACAAATGATAGTACTAATTTGTAATAAAAATACCCACGTACCAATGATGATACTAATTTGTCATAAAAAGTACCCACGTTACAAATGATGGTACTAATATGCAATAAAAATACACACGTTACAAATGATCGTACTAATTTGTCATAAAAAGTACCCATGTTACAAATAATGGTACTAATATGTAATAAAAATACCCACGTTACAAATGATGGTACTAATTTGTAATAAAAATACCCACGTTACACATGATGGTACTAATTTGGATTAAAATACCCACCTACAAATAATGGTACTAATTTGTAATAAAACGTACTCACGTTACAAATGATGGTACTAATTTGAAATAAAAGTACCCACATTAAAATTATGATGGTACTAATTTGCAATAAAAATACCGACGTTACAAATAATGGTACTAATTTGTAATAAAATACCAACGTTACAAATGATGGTGCTGATTTGGATTAAAATACCCACGTTACAAATGATAGTACTAATTTCTAATAAAAATACCCACGTACCAATGATGATACTAATTTGTAATAAAAATACCCACGTTACAAATGATGGTACTAATTTGTAATAACAATACCCACGTACCAATGATGGTACTAATTTGTGATAAAAAGTACCCACGTTACAAATTTTGGTACTAATATGTAATAAAAATACCCACGTTACAAATGATAGTACTAATTTGTAATAAAAATACCCACGTTACAAATGATGGTACTAATATCCAATAAAAATGCCCACGTTACAAATGATGGTACTAATTTGAAATAAAATACCAACGTTACAAATGATGGTGCTCATTTGTAATAAAATACCCACGTTACAAATTATGATGCAAATTTGTAATAAAAATATCCACGTTACAAATAATGGTACTAATTTGTGATAACAATACCGACGTTACAAATGATGGTACTAATATGCAATAAAAATACCCACGTTACAAATGATCGTACTAATTTGTCATAAAATGTACCCATGTTACAAATAATGGTACTAATATGTAATAAAAATACCCACGTTACAAATGATGGTACTAATTTGTAATAAAAATACCCACGTTACAAATGATGGTACTAATATGTAATAAAAATACCCAAATTACAAATATTGGTAGTAATTTGTAATAAAAATACCCACATTACAAATGATGGTACTAATTTGTAATAAAATACCCACATTACAAATGATGGTACTAATTTGTAATAAAATACCCACATTACAAATTATGGTGAAAATGTGTAATAAAAATATCCACGTTACAAATCATGGTACTAATGTGTAATAAAAATACCCACGTTACAAATGATAGTACTAATTTGTAATAAAAATACCCACTTTACAAATAATGGTACTAATTTGGATTAAAATACCCACGTTACAAATAATGGTATTAATTTGTAATAAAAGTACCCACGTTACAAATGATGGTAATAATTTGTAATAAAATACCCACGTTACAAATGATGGTGCTAATTTGTAATAAAAATACCCACGTTACAAATAACGGTTATAATTTGTAATAAAAATACCCACGTTAGAAATGATGGTACTAATTTGTAATAAAAATACTGACGTTACAAATAATGGTACTAATTTGTAATAAAATACCAACGTTACAAATGATGGTGCTAATTTGTAATAAAAATATCCACGTTACAATTGATGGTATTAATTTGTAATAAAAATACCCACCTACAAATAATGGTACTAATTTGTAATAAAACGTACTCACGTTACAAATGATGGTACTAATTTGTAATAAAAATACCCAAGTTACAAATAATGGCTCTAATTTGTAATAGAAATACCCACGTTACAAATGATGGTACTAATTTGTAATAAAAATACCCACGTACAAATGATGGTGCTAATTTGTAATAAAAATACCCATGTTATAAATGACGGTATTAATTTGTAATAAAAATACCCATGTTATAAATGACGGCATTAATTTGTAATAAAATAAAATACCTATTTTACAAATGTTAACATGTGATAATAAACAACACAAGTTTGAAATAAAATAACGTGATAATAACACCTGTTTCATAAAATATTGCCATATGGAATAATTGAACAACAAATGTTGAATAATGATATAGAACGTTCTGAATACTGTACAATCGTGAGAACCGCTATTTTAGTAATTTTGAATTTCATCGATACATGTGTGGGAGTGTATATATATATATAAGGTTATTTTAAGAATGTGAAGCAGACCTTTAATTTCTTGTAAACATGAGAAGCTGTTTCCAACGCTTAGTATTACAGAAAGAGCGAGGAGATATGTCACCTGTAAATTAGATCCTGCTTGTGATAAAAGGTGAAAGGAGAAAGTTAGGAGTTAAAACGATTTGTATTGTCCAAATGAAAGGAATATAATTGCTTTCAAGGTAAAATATAGCTTTGGTTCACAGATAAAAAAAAACGGGTTTAAAACGTGAAGTGTAAACTGTAAGATTATACCCGTCAGGTGGCAGCACTGGTGTGCTTGTTCAAAATGGTAACTAGAAAGTATAAAAACTAAATTCTGAATGTTATTTGTTTGTTTTCTAATTTCACGCAAACTACATGAGGCTAACTTCGTTAGCCGTCCATAATTTAGCAAGGGAGGCAGACAATCATCACCGTCCACCGCCAGCTCTTGGGCTACTCTCTTACCAATGAATAGTGGAATTGACCAAACGTTATAACACTCCCATGGTTGAAAGGGCAATCATGTTTGGTATGTCGGGGGGATATGAACCCCGCAACCCTCAGAATACGAGTTGAGCCCCCTAACTATTTGGTCATGCCGAACCACAGGGATATTATATTTCCAAATGGTGGATTTCTTTAAAAGGTGTTTTAAAAGCGTTTGGTTTTGGTTTTTGTTCACAGAATTGAAAGTTTGTTTCTGTGAGAAAGTACTACATCTATTTGTTGTAATCTACACTTTTAAATATCCTACCTGTGGGGAGAAAACCGGACAGTAGTACTCACCGCTAATTCTCGGAGCACTCATTAACAACAGACGATAGGATTGACCGTGATATTATTACGTCCCCGTTGTGTAAAAAGGATTCGGTTTCAGTGTGGGTGTGTGTTTTTCTCATAGCAAAGCCACATCGGGCTGTCTGCTGAGCCCACCGAGGGGAATCGAACCCCTGATTTTAGCGTTGTAAATTCGTAGACTTACCGCTGTACTATCGGGGGGCAATCCAGTTTCAGGGATTGAAAACAAGAAGAATATAAGATCAAATTTATCAGAATATTTGAAAATTCTCGGTGTCGAAAAACATGATGCAATGTCATAACAATAATTTAATTACAAATACTGTTTCTTCAGTGGACTCAGCAGATAGTCCGATGTGGCTTTGCTATACGAACACACACACACACACACCAAATACTGTTACTGAAAAAAATTACCCCCCCTAGAGGCCCATTGGTAACCACGATAAGCTATGACACTAAAATTCGTAGTTCGATCTCTTCGGTAGGCGCGGATCAGAAAACCCATTGGGGAAGTTTGCTATTAAACAAACCGTGTGTGTTTTCTTATAGCAAAGCCACATTTGGCTATCTGCTGAACCCACCGAGGGAAACAAACCCCTGATTTTAGCGTTGTAAATCCGTAGACTTGCCACTGTACTAGCGGGAGAGGGGGGCTTAAAAAAACCAGCATTAAACTCTCACGTTCTATATACACGACTTTATAAACAAAGTCACTCATGTTTCTTAGTCACCAATGCGTATCTGTGTGTCTGTTTTGGTTTGGTTTGTTTTGAATTTCGCGCAAAGCTACACGAGACCTATATGCGCTAGCCGTCCCTAATTTAGCAGTATAAAACTAGAGGAAAGGCAACTATATAGTTATCATCACCCACCGCCAACTCTTGAGCTACTCTTTTACCAACGAATAGAGAGATTGATTGTTACATTATAACGCCCCCACGGCTGAAAGGGCGAGCACGTTTGGTGTGTGTTTTGTAAAGACAACTGTCAGTAGGTGAAACGTTTTTTTAAATATTCATCACCGAGAGAGGATTTTTTAAAGTGGTGGAATTAAAACATACACAGATAAAATTGACAATCAAATAGTGCTGGTTCCGCAAAAATGGAGTTTTTATTAACCTAAATATTCCTATTTAGCGTTTAAAACACGCGACTCTAGTAGATTTTGTTCCTTCTGTTAGAGCCGCCATCTACCGGTCGTCAGAAGCGCCACCTGTCAAATGTACAAGAGTATTAATATTGCCAGTAAATCTCTAATGGTAGTAATTAATAGTTTAGCAATTATAAAGCTGAAATTTTTTTAAGGCGGATGTACTGGAAATTATGTTTTGTGCCTCCGTGAAAAGATCTCAATTAATCTACTATCAAGCATTTGTAGCGATTAATCTATCCCAAAAAGAGATTGGTGGGCCTATAATAATAGCGTCTACGTTTCAATTAAACACGAGCGTCAGTAAAAAACAAGTCCAGTCACTCATCAAGTGGGTTGATGCTATATTTATGCAAATGAGCCTAAAGAGTACAGCGTAGGCGAGATAATTTGATTTAATTACAAGGCAACTGAAATCTCATTGGCTTGGCCATTGCACGTGGAACCTAGATGATATCACGCGCTTGACACGTGGTAGGTTTGGAAAACCAATTAGATAAATTATGCTTTAAAATATCCACTTATGACTAATTTTGGTAATTAATCTTTTTTTTTCTTTCCAAAGTATTTTTATTCTTCTAAACAGGTGTGGTTCGTTTGCGACGTATTTTCGGTAAAAGAGAAGCAAACGTCTGATATGGTAACTTAGCTATCAACTTGTGTTTTATTTCAATTTTTTAAAAAATATTTATCTATACATACAAAAAGTGTTATATACCAGATAAAACGCAGAACTGGTACGATGTTCCTTCAAAAACAGCGCCTGTAATTATATATATATATATATAATATCATTATAACTTTCATTCATCACCCTTATTGTAAGCCAGCCACCCTGGATATAATACAACACATTATGTTAATATATTCACCTTCGTGTTGTCTTTCGTAGCCCAAAAACAGTTCCAGCAATTTTAGTTGGGAATGTTTGTTTGTTTGTTAGCGAATTTTGCAAAAAGCCAAAAACACGGATCTGTTTTGGCATTTTTTTAGCAAATTTTGCACAAAGGCAGAAAAATGTATTTCTTAGCGAATTTTGCATAAAGCCAAACAAGCACTCTCTGTACCTAATCAACAGCAGACAGCGCAAATTTCTGGGCTGCTTTTATCCAACTGAACAGTATGGTTTTTACCTTTACTCTTATAACTCACCCACAAGTTCATTTTTTGCAACGTTAACAAACAGTCGTTTGATTCACAAGATAGACACTAGGCCACGCCGGGGACAACAAATTAATTTTTAACTAAAAGTATTCGATAGCAGTATTTTCCTCAGCTCATCATGAATTTTTCATAATTCGGTCTTTACAAACCCATGATTGATACTGTATATCAGCTAGCTCAATGAATTATGTATTAGGTAAGCGGATACGTAAGTTCGAATCTCATTCGGTCACATTTATCATTTCTGTAGAATGGTGTTAAGTTACTATCATAACGTGATTTTTTTATTTATTTATTATCATATTATTACGTTATTATTATTTATACCACAAAAGAAAACCCCTACATCTCACGGCGGGAAGGATGAGGTAAATTACAACTAGCTTCGTGAATAGGCCTACGCAAGGCGGAAGAATAGACAAGTATTTCAGAAATAAAAACAAACAACCATTTTAGACCAACAAAAGAAACACATTAAGTGAACAAGCCACGGAGTTCACATTTCACGAATCAATGAAAGCTAGTGATATATCAAATTAGATTACACCTGAAAAAACTCAAATCATTTAAAGATTTTATGATCGTATGTTTCAAGTATCTCGTATTCTTTTCTCCAATCACAATTCTCACTCTCAGTTAAGTAAAGTATTTTTAATTAGTTGTTGTTTTTGTTTTGTATTTATGACGGCCAGTTAGCAGCACCCTAGCAACCATCCACACTGATGGATTTAAAGTCACTCTTATGATACATTCACAGCATAAAGTACACAGACTAAATTAGGATTTCGCACGAATTTGAAACTGGTTCGCCAGCTCACAAATTCAGAGCTCAATACCAGAATCATCCCTCACATGCACACAGTACTTTATAACTACCATTATACTTTTTACTGGTTTTAGTTTTCATAAACACACATTTATTTTCTATTCTGCACCTGAGCAGCGTCTTATGCGCATGGGGACAAAATAATCCGGTTACAGATCCCATAGAATCCTGGTATGACTCTCCCCTCATTCTGAGTTTTTGACCAGCGAAAAGGTAGCCAACCAGCAGCACCTGCTGTCACAGAGGTTAAGTCTCACTGTTTGAACCGCATCATGGGATTGTCTACTACTTCTATAACGCGCACACAGCTGAAAGTGCAGAGGGCAATTTGCGACACCACGTCTCGAAACTGAGACTTCTAAATCCTCGGCACGAGGTGGTTGATCTTTGGATTAACATAATGTAGGCGTTACTTTTGTTTGTTTGTTTGCAAGTAAGCACAAGGCTACGCAATGAGCTATCTGCGCTTTGTCCACCAAAGGTATCGAAACGCGGTTTTTAGCGATGTGAGTTCGCAGACATACAACCATGCCAATGGAGGACGTAAACGTTGGTCCGTATCAACGACTTAGCAATACGGAGACGTGGTTCATTTTAACGCCATTTTAAAAGTTAAAAAACATTTCATTACACTTACGTTATGGGAGTTTTTTTTTTATCAGAAATACACTTAAATGCTTTGCAATCTGTTGCTAATTAAAACAACAAACTCAATATTTTTCGCAGACAGCATATCATGCGATATGCATATACGACGTAAAATATCCAGAAAACGGAAAAACAGAGCAATAATTTACAGGTTTATATAATAACGACAAGGTTAATATATATATTTTTTTTGCAATGCAGACAAGTGTAGATATCGCCGCCAAGGTCTAAGCCTAATTATTCGGCTCCAACCAATTTCCCTATCTGACTCTGTTAGGTCATGCTTCTCCGTAGCTGACAAGTCAGAAGAGGCCTCCAAGGGGCAATTTATAAATTATTGCATTTGTGGCATACCAAGATCTCCCAAGCTTCATGCCTTTAGGCCCACACCCTACTGTTCAGTCTTGCTAACCTTACCATCTCACGCGCTAGCGGCGGTCATGTGACTGGGCTACCGGACAACAAGTGACCTGCATGCATAATGATTTCGTGGGGAGGGGAGGGGAACAAAAATAAAAAAAAACAACTTTGTCCTTATCACCATTCGGCTGCCGCAGATTAATCAAAAGCACGTTGTCAGGGCCTGGACATAAACGTACAAGATAAAGAAGGAGACAGACTTTAAAATTACAGCTCGTATCTTCTAACCTCTAATCCCTATCCATGCTGGGCCCTACGTCAGCGAATAAAAAAAAGATCATCACAGTGGTTGAAAGGGCAAGAATGTTATCCCTACTTACCGATTATATATATATATATATTTTATAGTACCCCAAAGTACCCAACAGTTGTGTTGATTTAATCCACAAATAACGGAATAATATTACTCTGAAACAATGTACTCAAACAGTTCGAATTTCAAAGCCAAATGGTTTCCGAGCCAGCCTAAGCCAAGAGAATTCGTATCAAACGTAATTAATCTATTGTTGTTTGTATATGCCAGGTATTGTCTCCTGTAAGTTGATGTTGAAGTAACTCATTAATCTATTGTTGAATGTATTGTTTTAACGCTACAGGAACATATGCCAGGCATTGTCTTCTGTAAGCTGATATTTAAGCACTTAGTACTATTATTTTGTGTGTGTGTGTGTGTGAAGTTCAGAGAGTTTTATCTCATAAAGATATAAATAAGTATATAAATAAAACCGATAGCTGGTGAAAAAATTTAAAACTCAAACCTTTAAGAATATGAGACTTCACCTACACGAACGTATCAAAGTCTCACGAATAAATAACTACAAATACACATAATAAAATCAAATATCACATCATTTGTCAACAAGATATCAAAAGAATGTGTTTTCGTTTGGTATATTCCATACAATCTATATATATATATATGCACGCGCAGAGTTTTGGGTGATTAACAAATTCAAGCAGAACTACACGAAAGCAATCGACGGCCCATCCATAATTGCGAAGCCAGTCAACATTATCTACCGCCAGCTCTTGGGTCCCCTTGATAGAGAAGGAGGATACGAATTCGTATAACGTGCTAATGGCTCCAAATTGCAGTGAGCGTTTTTGCGGCAATAAAAAACAAACCGGAAGTCCTCTGCTTCAAAATGTGGCACATTGACTACAAGGCCCCAATATGGCCTCAAATATATATGTATTTTTATGTGTGTTGACGGTGAATTAAAACAAACAAACAAGAATAACTGTTAAAGAGCCTGCGATAGTTTATTTCATTAAATCATATATAAGTAAAAGTAGTTTGGTGATCATCTCCGTATTATCATCGAATTTCTTTATCGAACAACAAATTTATTTCTCGCGAGAGCTTACATTTTAATATATGCGTGTGTGTTAGCTAATAATGGAAAAGGTTTGATTTGCTTGTAAATTTGTGCAAAGCTACACGAGGACTATCTACGCTAGCCGTACCTAATTTAGCAGTGTAAGACTAGAGGAAAAACAGTTATCATCCACCGCCAACTGTGAGGCTACTCTTTTACCAGTGAATAATGAGATTACCGTCACATTATAACGCCCCCACGGCTGAAAGGGCGAGCCTGTTTGATGTGACGGGGATTCGAACTAGCAACCCTGAGATTACGAGACAAGTGCTCTAACCACCTGACTATGCTGGGCTCGCGACTCATGGACAGGACCATAAACTTCATAATATATTCTAGCAAAGACCTGCAAAACATTTACGAATTAATCAGTATGTTTACTGCAACAGTACCTCTTTAATTATACACAGGTTTAGTTTAGTTTGTTTTGAATTTCGCGCAAAGCTACACGAGGGCTATCTGCGCTATTCATCCCTAATTTAGCAGTGTAAGACTAGAGAAAAGGCAACTAGTCATCACCGCCCACCGCCAACTCTTAGGCTACTCTTTTTCCAACGAATAATGGGATTGACCGTCACAGTATAACGCCCCCACGGCTGAAAGAGTGAGCATGTTTGGTGTCACGGGGTTCGAACCTGCAAATGGAAACTGCGAGTTGAGTTCCCTAACCACTTGGCTATGCTGGGTCCTCTTTATTCTGTTAGTTTCTTGCATTGGAATATTTTGGTACAATATAAAATAGTAGCGCCTCTAGCGGTGACAACAGGCAGGTGGATAGCCTTCTCCCTTTTAACCTTAGCCCTCCAAACATCTACCCTAGAAATAGGGAGGTGGTGCAGTATCCAAACATAATAAATAGTCTTAACTGTCTTATACTCGCGATAGTATTTTCAATTTAATATATATATATATATATCATGTTAATTATTAGGAATGGGGAGTTCAAGTACCTCCTACCAGCAAGTAACGATTATTGATGGAGATGCGACGGTATACCAAATTTAAAAAGACTCAGTCTCAGAAATATTCTCGAAGACTTTTTAGGGTGGGTGTGTAATTCGTTATTCTGTTAAGCATGAAGCTACACAATAGACTACTTGTGCTGTGCCTAACACGGGTCTCGGAACTCGGATTTTAACGTTATAAGCCTATAGACTTACCGCTGTGTCATTGGAGGGGGTAATTTGTTATTGAGTACTTAAAAAAGTCGAAAGTAACTATGACAAATGTGTGCTAGTGGTGAATCGTGACATGCGCAAAGTGATATAAAGTGCGTGCAGTTTGCCAGAAATTTTGGGTCATGCATACAGTCGTTCATTCTATAAAGTGTCCAGTTAATGTAACTAATCACAAAGTTCCGATCGAATGAACATGTGTGGGGGACCAGGAGGTTCAGTCCAGTGTTAATTTGACCATTTGTATGCCCTGTCTGATAGGGCCTTCCCATCGTGTGGTCGGCGAAAAAATAGTGGCTTGAAAAACTAGATAAACAATTGTTAAGTGGCCCATCTGTTATGTATTCATAACGAGGGACATATTTACGGCATCAAGGTAGGTGAGCCCAGTTAACAAGCAGCGCACCACCTTTTTCACACCCGCACTAATCAGGGGGTAATGGACACTAATCATCCCCCGCTGTTGCAGTAATGTGTGAACGCTGCTATTGTGGGTTTAGGGAGCCGATATCCGCTAGTAGAGGCTATGTGAGCCATCATTTGGTGCAGTACTTGAAGCTCTGACGAATTTACAAGGTTCTCCGCCACAAGTCATTAGTGTCACGAACAGGAACCCAATAAATGAAAGTATCTGGTTCGTGACCAATGAAATATTCCCCTGTTAGAAAGGTTTAAATATTACTTACCTAAAAGAAACACCTTTCTCTAACTATCTAGCAAGAAATAGAGAGAACAGGGAACCACACGTGCACGAAAGATTTCGCCTGAGGATAGGCCCTTAAATCAGTCTTAGAGACGCGTGTTATGATCAGTAAATGTTTTCAAAGCCTATGAAATAATATATACACCAAATGCTCATAACTTTATATCTGACTTCCCTGTGTTATCTATGGCCAAGTACAATCGTGTTCCATCGGGTCTATGCAAAATTTTCATTTTATAGATGTTTCGGAAGTTTGTTTGGCGTTGAGCACACAAAGATATTCAATAGGTCATCTGTGGTCTGCCCACCACGGGTATCAAAATCCAGTTTTTAGTGGTGTGAGTCCGCATACATGCCGTTGTGTAACTGAAGGGGGTGACGACCTAAGTACTAAATTTACATTAACCCTTATTTAAAAGGGTTTTCTGTTATAGAAGAAACGACAATAATTCGTCTTTAGAGGCTTAAACAAAAGAAATAGCTCAAAAATGACGCACGCGCGCACACACGCGCACATATAACTGCAACATTTCTTAAAAGGATTTCAGTCCTTAAGGTTTAATACGAAAATGTTCTATGACCACTATGTACAAGTAAAGAGAAACCTAAAAAAAGTAACCAAACAAAGCACATGTTAAAATCACAGATATCAGCTCCAGAAAAACATTATAAACAAGATGGCAGGGATGTCATTTATATTACCCTATATAATAGCTCACGCACACAGTGTACTAGAACATCACGAATAAATTAAACTGAGCTGTGATTGGATAGTTATATATTGCTATATGTTAATTACTGATACAAATGCCATTTCTACAATATTGTTTGGATTGTTTTTCAAAGTTTGATATTACCCATTCCAATCTTTAGACTTTTTTTAAAAGTTTTTCTTTATTTGTTTTTGTCTTTTTAATACAGTATTTCAATAGACATAAGACGGTTGTATATATAACCAACTTCTGAATACAATAAGGTTCCAACTATAATATTTATATTTATCTATTGGCTGGTAATTCCTATTTTACTCTGTATTTAAGTTTTTGAAAGTAGTGTGAAATTCTGTAATAAAGCCAACTTCAAGGGGTAATAACAATAACCCTCGTTTACACTGGAATTATTGTATTTTAATTACTACTAGTTGTTCATAATACTTATAAAATCAGATAGATTGTTTGAAACTATGTGACTTTAGTGAAACTAGTTGTCAACATTATTTTGTTTATGGGTTGTCGTGTAATATACAAAGAACTTGAAGTAAGAGGTTTTGTTTTTTTTGGAATTTCGCACAAAGCTACTCGAGGGCTATCTGTGCTAGCCGTCCCTAATTTAGCAGTGTAAGACTAGAGGGAAGGCAGCTAGTCATCACCACCCACCGCCAACTCTTGGGCTACTCTTTTACCAACGAATAGTGGGATTGACCGTCACATTATACGCCCCCACGGCTGGGAGGGCGAGCATGTTTAGCGCGACACGGGCGCGAACCCGCGACCATCGGATTACGAGTCGCACGCCTTACGCGCTTGGCCATGCCAGGCCAGAAGTAAGAGGAAATTCAAACATTTTACTACAATATTTACAGAACTTGTAACTCAGTAATTACAGAGATATTGTTATAAAATTAAACACTGTATAGTAATGTAAAATTATGATGACCTATTGAGGAAAAATTTGAAAGTACAATTTCGACGAACAGTTTTCCTACACAGGATGTACTATCATCTGCCTCGTATGTTATAACAATACATTTGGTTTCCAATATTTCTATTGTATTTTTCATCGCGAACTTTAAATTAAAGCTGTAAACACGTTATTTAAAATGAAAAAAGAGAAAACACCAAATAAGATGAATATTTGACTATTACCAATAAGTTGAAACGTCTACAAGTTTTTTTATCTTTGTCACTGTTTTCCTCTTTTAAATAGAAGTTAGGTCCGGCATGGCCAAGTGGTAAGGGCGCTTGTCTCGTAATGTGAAGGTCACGGGCTCGTATTCTCGTCACACCAAACATGCTCACCCTTTCAGCCGTGGTACGTTATAATGTACGGTCAATCCCATTATTCGTTAGCAAAATAGTAGCCCAAGAGTTGGCGAGGGGTGATGATAACTAGCTGTCTTTCCTCTAGTTTTACACTGCTAAATTAGGGACGGCTAGCGCAGATAGCCCTCGTGTAGCTTTTCTTGAAATTTAAAACAAACACACAAAAACATAATTAGAAGTTAAGTAATAACACTCAAGATTTATGGTTAAATTATTGAAGTTAAAGACTTATCGTTAAGTATGTGGCTCCTCTTCAATAAAAACTTAAGTTTAAAGAGAATCTTCGTGAATTTAGTGTTGAAGAAATTATTCATATTTCTGAGAGACTGGTGTTTCAAAGTTATATAGTTATAAATATTCAAGTTTGGATGGAGGCAAGGAAAGATACAGTCACCAAACTAGATCTCTGAGTTGCTCAATCTTTCATCAAGAATTTGGATGAAGATAAGGAAAGATACGGTCACCAAACTAGATCTTTGAGTTGCTCAATCTTTCATTAAGAATTAAGATGGAGATAAGGAAAGATACGGTCACCAAACCAAAACTCTGAATTGTTCTATCTAAAGCTCAAATCAATTTATCACAAATAAATGTAAACATCTAGAGAAGCATGGTCATATGAACGTGGTTCGCTGGAGCTTTCTTTGAATTTTCGGCCAGTCTGTGATACATAATATATTATATTTTACTTTACTCTTTCAGGCTTCTTCCAGTTATGAATTTTTCTCATTTGACATGATTACCGAGCAGGGCCGCATATTATAGAGTTCAAGGTTCGAGTAACTTTCATTTGTAGGTAGGCGCCTTATAAAAGTGACAACCAATCCGATTATTCAATTCAAAGATCCGGACGAAGCTCTTGTGATGACAGATAGTGCTAACTTTTTGTCTCTCCTTCTGGTGAGTAGCTAAAAATTAGGGATGGTTCCCTAAAGGTCTCTGACCTGAATATTTAGCCATCAGTGATGGAGTTGAAAGTATCCACTCTGATGTAACCACACGAAAATTGTTATAAAACTTTCTATGGCTTATATCATTCAATACAGCATTGACATCAGACTAACCTTCTACGACCTTATTGATATACAATTTTAAAACAATGTGAACCTTTTTCAGGCTCCTTCCCCGTGTGTCAGTGATGAGATTAAAGGACTAACAAAGCTAAGATTCGGGGTTCGATTTCCCGCAATAGACGAAGTATAGAGAGACCGTTGCGTAACATTTGTATAAACAACGACACAAAAACAAACGAACAAGTGAAGCAAATATAAAGCATTATTTTTAATCGCCCAGCTGGTTGTGTTCGGGCAAATAATGAAGCCAGCCAGACGTGGCTCATCGAGTCTGTTCTAGCTTCCTATACCATGTGAACAGCTTGTTTAATTAACTCGTTTACATATTACTGTTTCTGTTGAAAGCGGAAACCCTTTACGGGCGTCGTATGTTAATGATAAGCAATGGGTGTCATTTGGTTTACGTTCTTGTAACGGCGTATAATAACACGAAGCTTAAAATGTTTAACAGCGACGCTAAGAATGTATTCCGTATGTATCTTTATCACCGCTTCGTGTTACAAAACATAAGCCTGGTTTACACGTTCACCGCTGTACTTCCTTCTTAGACTCGTTACTTTGAGTGTTTTCTCTTCGTTGGTGTCCCAGTGTCAGTAGATAAATCCTTCTCCAATTCCCACATCAGTATTACTGTGGTCGAGGTTAATGAAGTGAGCCCATGAAGCCCCTCAAGGTTACATTTCGCTGAGAATGCACCACTTGAAACCCTTTGAAGTAACCTCCGAGTGACCAAGATTCGACTTCTGAGCTCTAACCTCTATAACTGGCCAGAGCATAATGTTTATGGCGCCACCTAATGTTTCTCTCATTTACAAAACTTCTGACAAACTCGAACAGATGAAATTTGATCTTTCTTTTGTTATTTTGAATACTCAGATGGATATTTTTCGATTATTTGACTGCTCTAAAACTAAATTCCATCAAAGCGATGTTTAAATCCACTCACCTCAGACTTTCGTAACGAATTTACCCTGACTGGTGTCTTTATCGTTTCATAATCAAAGGTTTATGCTGTAATTATTACGTGTATTTCAATTTTATTCCCATAGTTCCATGTCCACTTTTAAGTCCAAAATATGGGTCTTATTTTCACTACAATTTGCTATCAAAAAGATATTTGTTTATTATATATATCTTTACGGATCATTTTACTGATTTAAAGAAATTTAAACATTAATGTGGTAAAAGCAAAAGCTACGTAACAGAATTTAAAAATAAAACATTAGGCCTAGTCCGGTTAATTTCGATAGTCAGATACAAAAAAGAAAAAAAGCTCTACGTTATATCGTTGTCTAACTTTAAAATTCTAATATCACTTTAGTGAGAAAAATGTATAGTTATTTACAAAAAAAAAAAAAAGTCTGAAATATACCAAAGTAAAAGCACTAAATAATGACATCTTTTAAAGTTAGGTCTTTCTAGTTTTCTCCCGTCTACCCTAGCGAGTACGAAGGTGGCTCAGCCTACGACTGTAGGCCTATAACGTTAAAAAAAGGTTTAGATACTTTGCGCTTAAAGCTGTAAATACGGGCTCAGTTAGACGTGATGAACAAAGATTAGATAGTATATCATGTAGCTTTGAGCTTTAAATAAAATGAAACCTGTCTGATTTATCTTTAACGAAAAGGTGCCATTTCTTGGGATCAGGTTATAACACGCAACGCTAATACCTATATACATCATTACACAACCTCTAATCAACGTTGTAAAAATGTCCCCTCCGTCAGCACTTTCCAATAAGCCTACATTCTTTCTTAAATAAGGATACTAAAATTTTACCCAGTATTCTAAGCGAAGAATAACTGGTGATATGTATAATTACATCTTTTGATTTGTAATCATTATATCTCTAAACGCAAACTAAAGTTCTATTAATTTTATTACTTACTGTCAACAAAGCACTGCCTCGACAACTTGAAACTTATCTTTTACCATGTCAGGTTTCTTTGGGTCTCTCATGCTGTCGAAATGAAGTAAAGTCTACAATGTTGGGGAAAAACATACAAAATCTAAAAACATTTAAAAATTACATTTGTGTTTAAACGAATTTAATTTTGTCATATATCACTCGATTATCACGAAACGTCCCGTGAGCCGCCATCTTGAATACACAGAGAGTAGGTGACCACTAGGGACCGTTAAACTGCAGAACACAAGCAGTAAAATAGGGTTATGTATTACAATATTCGAAGGGAATATTTAATTTTGAGTTAGAAGACTAAAAAGTTAAAGCTGAAAATTGTGTCTATTTTATTTCGCTATTTATCACACTTTTTGTATGAATAACGGCTAAAATAGGCCTAATATCTGTAACAAAATTCATATGAACTGCTGTCGTTTTTTGGTTGTTTTCGCTTTTTGTACAAATTTTTCTTAATTTGTTTTTCTCCTTAAACTCACTGCTCGAGGGATTTTTCTTTAATTCTGAGATTTCCTTTAATGGGATTGGAAAAAACAATGTAACATATTGTCTTTAAAAATACAGTAAAATAACTCGAAATTATTAATAATATGGAGCAGTCTTTCTCGTAAGGAAATATTTCTCGATTGCATTGTTATCATAAGGTTTATTATACTGAATTTTATTAACCATTTATTCAAGCCTTTTCCTACACAATAGAAATTCAGGCTTAACGTGTCTGCTTAAGAATATTACGCAGATATAAATCTTGTCAACTCTGTGATAAATTATGTTTTGTTTGTTCATCTACTCCAAATTAACCCACTTCTTGGAAATATTACATTACTTCTTTAACCCTTTCCATTTAGAACACATATAACTGGATATGCATAGCCTAGTGGTTGGTGTTCCGAACGACGAATTAGAGTTCCATGGTTCGAGTTGTGATATCGCTGAATATGTTTCACACTTTTAACTCTGGAGTGTTATAATTGTCGCATTACATCCCAAAAATCCTCATCATATAACTGTGTAGGCAGTGAACCCTACTAAATGTTTAGACTCCTTTCAGCCAGTAGACATAAATTAGAGGTGGCCATTTCTGAAAGTTCGGGTCGCTTAGCAAATGTGTTGCACAAGATGCTGTACAAATAGAGTTTGTTTTGTAGCAAAGCCACATTGAATTATCTGTAGTGCCCACGGGGGTTATCGAGCCCCGGAATTTAGCGTTGTAAGACCGTAGACATAACGCTGTTCCACTGGAAGACCCACCCAAAGTGGAAAGACCAGATACTTAAAAAAAGTAATTCCACATTATCTGACAATCGTACTGTGATGAGAATCTCCAGTTAAAGGGAGAAAAGTCCATGCTTTTGTTGGCACTACGCTCCTTCAGAATGTAAATAAATATATATATAATAGAGCTTGTATCAGAACTTTTCGATAATTATTAAAGAAGATAAAGACCCGCAATCTGAGGGGCACGGGTTTGAATTCTCGTCACACCAAACATGCTCGCCCTTTCAGCCGTGGGGGCGTTATCATGTGACGGTCAAACCCACTATTTGTTGGTGAAAAAATAACACAAAAGTTGGCGGTGGATGGTGATGACTAGCTACCTTTCCTCTAGTCTTACACTGCTGAATTAGAGAAAGCTAGCACAGATAGCCCTGGTGTAGCTTTATACGAACGTCCAAACAAATCAAGCCAAACTTCTACCTCTGTCTCGTTGTCATCGTAGAGTACCTACTACCAGACTTAATCTGATATTTGCAGCCGCAACTAGATGCCGCGTCATTGCACAAATGATTATTCAAATACTCATAAGGCCAGTCTGTATTCCAGAAGCCCATTGAAACGGATTTCACTCACAGTGAAGTACAAGTGATATCAAAGACGCATGTAGAGGACCAACAACCCATTAAGCAATTATCTTTAAAACGATAAGTCGTGCTGTACCCGAAACCGGCTAACAGGCATATAGATGTTTATGGAAAACTGAATCAGATACAATTAGTTTCATAAAGAAACATGATATATATATGGCGATGGTAGAAATATCGTTGGGTTAGGATAAGTATTGGAATGGGTGCTGACCTCTACAGGCGATGAAATGATATGATTAATGCCACACATTTCAAAAAGTTTGTATTGAAAATGCTCGACTTCATGTGCTATTCTGGTCAATACATTATTTGAAGAAGTGGAGTGACCTTCCCTCCCAAGATTTCAACCCCATTGACCATTCTTATTCTTCATTATTTATAATTTTTTTCGTGTAAGGTTTTTATTACATAGAATAGAATCTTATTTTTCAAGATCTCTCAAGAAGTTTATTAATTGGACGTAAGATAAAAAGTTTCAGGATAATGTAAGGTCTTTATCAAACGACGTAGGATACAATTTTTCAGGAGAATCTAATAACGTTATACAGATAAAAATTTATCCTTTTTGGAAACATATGACCTTCCATTTAAAACGGTATATTTTTTGAGGAGGAAGAATCTGTTGTTTAGAAAAAAATTGGCTATACATATTTCAGTGAAACGTCTTAATACAAAAACCTCTATCATTGACACCTATACCGTTACAGTAGAGACTGATAGAAACAGTTTTAATCCTTGCCACATCCAGCGCATAGCCAAGTAGTTAAGGCACTCGACTCGTAATCCGAAGGTTGCGGGTTCGAATCCCCGTCGCACCAAACATGTTCGCCTTTGCAGCTGTTGGGGCGTTATAATGTGACTGTCAATCCAACTAGTTGTTGATAAAACAGTAGCCCAAGAGTTGGCGTTGGGTGCTGGTGACAAGCTGCCTTCCCTCTAATTTATCACTAGTACATTATGGACGGCCAGTGCAGTTAGACGTCGCGTAGCTTCACGCGAAATTCAAAACATTCCGTAAATTTTTCTTTACTTGAACGGAGGGATCCACTCTGGCGAAAAATTAAAAAAGAAAACTCGATGTTACAAAAATGCCCCTGTAGGATTGGCAAACCTACCTATTCGTGCATTATAACGGTTAGAACTGCGAATATTCATGAATTACCATCTTAATCACACGTCAAGGGAAAAAAATCGGAAAGGTAGACTCATCTAAGTAACTACGAACTCCAATTCGGGTTAGACAGCTAACTGTGTTGTATGGAAGGTCTACAGGTTAATTTACTTTGCGGGTCGTCATAAACCGTTTGCATTAATTTGTCAAGTAAGCACAAGTTCTAATTTCCAGCTGTGAATTGGTAGTATGTCTAATCAAACAACGCGCAAAATGTTGCTTTGACATTGATCTTGCGAAAGTACTCCATCATCTTTAGGTTAGAGTCCTGTGTGTGTGTTACAGACAAGGGTGGGGCGTGTCGACTTGAACTCAATTATCTCCAGTGTTAACTCTACACTCCCTACTTAAACGCATTCCATTTTGATAAGGCAGCGGCTTAACGAAGAACGACTAATGGCAAATCTTGAGTTCTGTTCGAGTGTTACTGTACTCCCCCCCCCCAGAAAAAACAACAACAAGAGGCAGGATATTCCAAAATGCAAACTCAGCTTGAATTGTTTCTTGGACGCAATACAGATTGCCCCTGTCTCAGAAAGAATCGTCGCTCAAAGTAATGTATAAAGCTACAACTGAGAAAGGAGTCACACCTCGAGATGCTACTTGAGATTTCAGACAACTGCAACCTGAGAAAGAAGTCACACCTTGAAATGCTACTTGAGACTTCTGACAGCTCCGATCTGAGAAAGAAGTCACACCTCGAGATGCTACTTGAGACTTTAGACAGCTCTAATCTAAGAAAGGAGTCACATCTCGAGATACTGCTTGAGACTTCAGACAGCTCCAGTCTGAGAAAGGAGTCACACCTCTAGATTCTACTTGGAAAGATTTTTCAGTCACCTCATACACGAGCATCTTCTACGGCACACAAAATATTCAAGCAAGCCTTGGTTATGAAAAATACAAACATTTATTCAGAGAAATCGATAAAATCTTGTGTGTTTCTAACAATAAATACATTTGTCAATTGAGCCTTAGACGCAAAAGAAATATAAGAAAAATTGTAGAATTGTTTCGAGTGGCGGCAGGATATTCCAAAATACAAACGGCTACATCATACACACACATAAAGCTAAAAACAGAGAAATGATACTGTATTAGATGTAATCAGTATTGAACCAAACAATAAATCTGGCATGGTCATGACATCTGGTCAAGGTTATCAAAACCTTAGTAAATGTTAAAAAAAAGATGTAACGATCTATCTTTAATAGTAATTTGTATTATAACACTAATGTTATACTAGACGTACCAGGTTTCAAATAGAGACACGTGACTTCACAAGTATGTCAAGGTCAGAGAGAAAACAAGAAGAACAACAATGATAATAAAGCTGAGAAAGGCTTAACAGACTATTAAACTACCGAGTTTGATTCCCGAATAAAAGTAGAGACGTAGGTCAACGACCGGACGGACGAACATCACAAGGCGGTTAACACTCAGTCTACTCCAAGCCTAAGAAAGCTAAACATAAATAAAACATTTTATTACTTTAAAGTTCGGACATGACGTGGCTATTTTGCATTAATTAAAGACTGTGGCCTTTAATCTCTTTCTTCTATGCGAAAGGACCAATCCAGTATCAGCTTAAAAAGAAAAAGGAAGACAACCTTGCACTTTCATTCTACATCTTAAGGCGTATGCTGGATACCAGGCACCGAGTTGATGAGAACCACCCCCATATAAATGTTTTTTTTTTTGCTATTTACGATTTACGAAGCCACTATTTAAATATGTGTTATTTATGTATTTATCTAGCTCTGTCGTGTTCTGCAGACAGTAGTACTAACACATAATGAGTTCGTTACGTCATTTATTATTCTTTTTCATCCATCGCCGTTGGAGTCAGTTTTCATTCCCGTTCTAAATCTAAACAGCAAAGTCTAATGCTCTGCAATTCAAAGAAAGAATAATGTACTTAGTCTTTGTTTCAAAGACAAGTCAGTACAGTAGCCAGCAAAAACGAGCGATTACCTATCTTCCCACGGTTTTGGAACGTTCACTGACTACCCCCACACACATGTATGCGTTTTTAATTTTTGAACTTATTCGAGACAAACTCCTTTGTTAATTATATTATTTAAAACATTTCCTTCCTTTCTGATATTTCTCTCCCCCCCCCCGTCGGACAGTACTAAGTTTACGGATTTACGACGTTAAAATTCGAGGATCGATTTCCACACGGTGGACACGGCAGTTAACGCCATGTGGCTTTGCTTTATAACGAACAAACGAGTGAACCTTTCAAAGGTACACCTTTCGTAGTTCTGTGGTAGGTTTGAGGGTTTATAACGCTGATATTTAGGGTTTGATCCTCTGAGATGAACACACTTAAAATGCCCCACTGTGCGAAATTACGCACAAGTTCAAAACGAGAAGTTCAAAGTTATGATTATTGACACATTATAAGTATTGATAACATTGCGTTTCTTTAATACATTGTCATCAATAGTCTATTTTTTATATCAATTTTCAAAGATAAAAAAATATATAAATAGTTCCTTCTGCGTCAGATGATGAGGTAGTAAATTGAAAGCAACTCACAACAAGAAAACTAATATGTAAACGTTAACGTATCTTTACTATGCAAGGCTTAGTGTTCGCGAAAATTCGCGAGTCATAAATAGGCTTAACAATTTAGAACATGGCGACTATCTATTAGAATAAATTGTAGACTTCGACTATTAGAAGGGCGACGAATGTCATAGAGGCTCTGAACTATTTTTTTTGTAGTTTAAGCACAAAGCTACACAATAGGATATCTGTGCTTTGTCCATAACGGGTATCGAAGGCCGATTTCTAGTGTTGTAAGTCCGCAGACATACCCGCTGTCTGGGTGGTTATGTGGTCTGGTAACTGAGCACAGCATATTAAAAATAGATATTGAACTACGCTATTATTCGTTTACTGTTTGGCCTGAGTTTCGGAGTCTTCAACCCCCATCAGTAACTCCGAGCAAACAAATGAGACTAGGTTTTCTAATGTGATAGAGCGCGTGTTATATCTATGATGGTCAGGTTTGACTATTCCTCACCACAGTAAATCTTTGTTAATATTGTATCCGAATAATACGTAGCATTGATGTATTCTTTTAAATTAATCAGCCAGTAAGATGTTTAAACTGTTAAAAATAAATACCAGTCAAATCTACCATTCATCAATCATCACAGAATAACAATGGTACCACGTTTAGTACCACCACTCGTAACACCTGAGCACATGAAACGGACTTACTTTGTTTGACAAACAAAAGAACGTCAAGCCAGAGAAATCAAAACAGAGACAGAACACGAGTTACCGCATTATGCTCAAAGTGGCACTGCTTTAGGTGTTTAGTTTTTCCCGCTATTTGGCCATGATCCGCTAAAATATGAGTTGCACTACTTCGGTTAGTCCTATGGCTACTGTAAATTTGGGGAGAAAATTGGTGCTCTTTTATTTCAGGGTTCTTTCAACCCCCTTTTAAATGGCAATAAGGTTTTGTTATTGTTTTCTGCACAACACTAGAAAATATCAGTGTACAATTTAGTTCAGGATATACGCGTAAAACAAGAAATAAACGAGCTTTACTTGATTGTTTGCTTGTGTTAAATTTCGCGCAAAGCTACACGAGAGCTATCTGTGCTAGGCGTCCTTAATTTAGCAGTGTAAGACTAGAGGGAAGGTAGCTTGTCATCACCACCCACCGCCAACTGTTGGGCTGATCGTTTACAACGACTAATGAGGTTGATCGTACATTATAACGCCCCCAGCAGCTGAAAGGACTAGCATGTTTGGTGGAACAGGGATTCGAATCCGCTAGCCTCAGTTTAGGAGTCGAGTGCCTTAATCCACCAGGCCATGCCGGGGTCCGAGAAGAGAAGAAAAGACTAACATACGGGAAAGAACAAAACAAGAAACATATCTCAAGACAACTGGTCCTGAGATACGTTTTTACTTAAAGTGGGTTTCTCGTCATTACGAAAGATAAGGTGCGTAAATTACCCTTTTTGTCGTGAAAAAATAAAAAAATAAATTTTACGACGTGTGCTAGCGTTTTTATGGATCTCTCTGTTAGGTTGTAGCTGTTGTTTTATTACATTGAAAAGTCAAACACTCACACACACTGCTAGGCATGACAAAAAAAAGCTAATATCTATACAATTTATAATTCATTAAAAATCGTATATTTTAGCCCTCGTATTGCTGTTTCCATACAGTTACATACTCGTACTATATTAGGTATTATTTTTCACGTTGTTATGCACGCACCCTAAAATAATTACCAAACGAAGGTTAAAATATTAATTTTTCGGTGTCAAGTGCATGGGGGGCCCAGCATGACCAAGTGTGTTAGGGCGTTCGACTCGTAATCTGAGGGTCGCGGGTTCTAATCCCGGTTGCACCAAATATGCTCGCCCTTTCAGCCGTGGGGGCGTTATAATGTGACGGTCAATTGCACTATTCGTTGGTAAAAGTATATCCCAAGAGTTGGCGGTGGGTGGTGATGACTAGCTGCCTTCCCTCTTGTCTTACACTACTAAATTAGGAATGGCTAGCGCAGATCGCCCTCGAGTAGATTTGCGCGAAATTCAAAACAAACAAACAAACAATCGAGTGCATGGGATACACTAGCAAAAATCAAAAGAATAGCAGTGCTGAAAATATTTTCTGTTTAACTTAGTTTGAGTATGACCTATATCTTGTTAGGGACGTTTTGACCAATGAAGTCATGAGCAAAATGTAGTTTGGCGATTAAATAATTTTGAAAAATGTATTTAAAAAGCCAGTAACTACCCCTGATTAGTAATGTTATAGTTAAGGGCTTCGAAGTTAGTATGTACTAGACTATTGTTATCTGTATTTGTTTGGAATATTCAGATTCTAAGTATTCCTTAAATGTCTCTTCCAGTAGCCCAACAGTATTTTTAAAAGTCTCTAACGCTAAAAATTCGACTTCGATATCCGCGGTAGGTAAAGAATAGATAGCCTATTGCGTAGCTTCATGCATAACAGGAAAGAGGCATAAATTCTGAACATTGAAAAATTATATACTTCTTTTTTAAAAGTTGAACAGTATCTTACAAGCGCATGTGCTACGTAATTGTTTCTAGATGGAGCTTTCTTTTTTTTTTTTTTGTCCAAACACTGTGGAGTTCTGTGTTATTGTCGTTGCTGAAGTTAGGTTGACCGTAGTCACGTGATGTCCATACTTCACTAGCAGAAAGTTTATCCACGTGCTTTTAAGACGTGACGAAGGATACGTCCCAGTCCTTTACACTCCAACCCTCGAAATAAGGTATGGTACACTAAACCTTTCGTCATAATCGCCGTGATTACACAAGTTAGCTGCTTAAACTGAACAGACGTTTTAAACCAAAGTAAGCCCACACCTCTGTGACAAGTCTTTGAATAACGTGTTTATAAAACAGGATGACGGTGAGTTTAAATTTGCAAAATAAAGACAAGATACATTTGAAGATTATAAACACTGATTTCGTGCATAATATATTGAACTGCTTAATCACTCAATATGATCTTCCTATCTTTGGGTCTTCACTGGGCTGTACTGTTGCACGTGAAATAATCCACTTATCTCAACGCCTGAGAACCATCTGGGAAGCATCTCGTCAAACGTGCATTATGTGAGAGCAACAGTGAAATGCTACTGCAAATTGATCACATAATGCATACAGACAACTTGAGTATGTTGTGAAACAGACACTAGAAGTAAAGACATGTGTTATAAATATATTCATACATTTAAAAAAGTGATGGTTTCTTGTTTCCATTACCGTGCACTAAACTTGTTTGAAATTAATTATTATCTTTATTATTATCATTATGTTAATTTTATACCGTGAATGTGATGAGAAAATACAGACTTTAGAAAAAAAAATGTAGAATATTATTCACGAGCTCTGTGATGAAAGACGTTCTGTATATATACATACAGTTCAAACTGTCATAACATCTTAGTTTATTTGTTTGTTTCATATTTTCGCACAAAATTACACAAAGGCTACCCACTGCTCCTAATTTTGAGCTTTTAACTTAGTGGGAAGGCAGCTAGTCGTCGGCACCCACCGTCAACTCTTGAGTAACTATTGCTTGACAGAGCATTAAGTCTTGAATGTAACTAGCTCTAAGAGTGGACCCACGGTTTCAAAGCTCGGAGCGAATTTTTCTTTTTTTTTTTACGGGCATGGAACGTGAACTGTTAACCCTACGAGTCAAAATTCAGGCACGCTAATTTCTAGGCCACGCCTGACTTCCATCACAAACAAACAAGTTTAAAAAATTGTTTTTTAGGTTACTGAAAAGCAATCGATTGTGGACTAATGCAAGCCTCTGTTGCTCATTATTTAAAAATGTTATCTCAATAAACGAGGTTGATACAAAGTGTTTCCACTCAAATTAGATATAAATTTTCAACTGGTAATATATAACGGTTGTATAACCGATGAAATATTTACAAACGCTTAATACCACATGAGGAAACAGATGGTCTTCCGTAGAAACTGACATAACAAACTCGGGTTCTTCTGGGAAACGGAGAAGGGGGGTCAAAGGTATCTTCATGATTCAGAGAGGTTCCAATGTGCTGATCAGGCTCTTCAGTTATCCCCAATAACTTCTATGTCTACCCCCAAGGAGAGTTCCTACCTGAAAAAAAACAAAAAACACAAAGAAACAAACTCGTTAGAATATTTGCTGATGATTCCTGAGCGTGTGAGTAAAGTTTAGTTTCGCTAACTTTAACATAGTTCCAAACATAGCGTTCTGGGTATCCAATGAGAGGCCACAACAGTAAATCCTATGCCAAATTCGAATTTAACTACCTTTCAAACCTACTTTAAACTCTCAACATGGTGATTTACTGGACGTGTATTATCCCCGGTACACGACATAAATAAGGGCTCTACAGTATATATATAAAAACATCTCTCTCCTCTGAGCTTCCCCGAGTTCACCTTCCAAGTATGGCCCTGAGAAAAGTTTGCAGAGAAGCAAATGAACATACATACAATGTGAATTAATAAAGGATCTTATGTAACGTGTATACTGCGAACCGTGTTATCTGTCTCCAGTTTGAAAAGCTGTGCACGCAGACAAAGCTCAACATTCACTTCTGAAATAGCAGTAGAACAGACATGAATAATGTTGATGTCAAACTTTATTTAACAATCAGGATATTGTTAGGAATAACTTACGTGTCATTTACATTTGAATACATGACATAACTTAAATAATACAAAGATAGTTTTACCGTATGTTATTGTTGAATGGTTTACAACATGACTGAAATGTTCAACAATTACTTTCCGTGATGGTTGGTACTAGCAGCTCAGAACTTTGGTTGTGAGTGAAAACAAGAGTGAAACACAATAAACCTTTTTAAAGTCTGTGAAATAATTTAAACTGCTAGATTAACTAAAACGTTTTACGTCACTGGGGACGGATACTTTTGCTTCTAAAGCTGTAAATAAGTACCACAGTTATAATGAATTATATCGATGAACTAAAGCAAGCTCCTACAGTGGTTCAATGGTAAATCCGAAGGCTTATAACGCTAAAATGCAATTTTCAATATCCGTGAAGGGCACAGCACATGACGCCTTTTGTGGTAGCTGCGCGCTTAACAACAAACAGGACAAAACAAAACAGCAACTATAGCTAAACGAGCAATTAACTGGCATTTAAGCGCCCCTGGTGTAAAAAGCTATTATTTGTATACTATAATACTTATGTTTAAAATCGTAATTAGATGCAATTTCTAGTACATTCTATTCTGTTGAGAATAAAATGGACTTCAGGGTATGCCATGCTGTAGTACGGACTTACGAGGCATGCCGAGTAAGGCGCTGTGTAATTGAACAAGTTGGTTATTCCACTTGTCATGTTAGGATTTAGTCACATATCAAGATTTCTATTTACGTTTGTGCGTTGATTTATACTTTATTTGTTAATGTTTTTCTATACGACTTTACTGTACCTTTTGGTTGCAAATCTTTATACCAGTATAATTTGTCTATTGGGCTACAAATTAGTGCCTTACCACCACAATGTGGACTGGAATACCAACTTCAGGGGGTAAGTTTATTCAACTTACTTATCCTCACGTCGTAATACCTTATTTTTTCTTCTTTATTATTTTTTTATTCTTCTTCTCTTCTTTGGAGAGTAGTCATCTTGTCACAACTGTCTGCAGGCAGTGAAGGTTGATATAGATGTGGGACGTTGGGGGCTTGAACACCCTCATCACGCTCTCCTAGTTTTTATTTCCATTCCTTTGACTATTTTACAATTTTATTATTCGGCATGCGAGACTGGCAAACGGTGGTTAAGACGGATAGACAGTGTACCCCCATCGCAATGTGAGTCCTATTTTCGCAGTCACCTCCAAAACCTAGGGTAAATTTTATATCTTACAATATAGTCTGTATCCTGGGATCTTTTCAATTTTCGCAGTGTTTTTTACTTTTATTTAAGCTTATTTTTGTTTATAATAAATTATATATATATATATAGTAGTTGCTGTCATTCAAAATATTAAATATATTCAATGCTGAATGCAGGTGGATGTTTTCTTTATCCAGCTAACTTACTAAAGATTTCATTCTATACTGAGTTACAGTTTTCTGAAATGTGTCATATATTGAACATATAGGAGCCGATGGATGTTCTTTTTTTAATATTGAGCAAGCTTACTCAAGGATTCACAACAATAAAAAATAGTGCAGGTTCAGATATTCCTGGTGGGCAAGGCATAGACAGCCCATTGTGTAATTTTGTACTTAACTACAAACAAACAATATTATAAAATGAGTCATGCGTAAAACAAATGTATATTTCCGGTGGGCAAAGCATAGACAGTTCATTGTGTAATTTTGTACTTAACTACAAACAAACAATACTATAAAATGAGTCATGTGAAAAACAAACAAACTTCAAGCTGAGTGAAGTTACTCAGACTTAATTCTCTGCCAAGTTACATCTTTATAAAATGAGCCACAGATTCCAGTGTTTATATTGAACAAACTTACTCTATATATTCCGTTTTGTGTTAACTTACAATACGTTTGTTTTTATAAACTGGATTATTAGGTGTTTTCGTTCAGTTCTTTATTATTTTTCTCCTAACTATCGAGTTATCCATTTAAAATTATCTTTATTGTAGCAACATACACGAAACGGAGAGGTACACAAAGTTCTGAGATATAGTACAATGTGCTTCACTTACCCTTTATTTACCAAACATTTACCCCTTAATTACCGAAGCTTACTGTTTTTATCTCTTTTCTTTTATTTTCTCTGTTAATTACATTTTGTTTTGTTTTTTGACCTTGTGCAACACGTAAGTATACATGAATTCTGACCAGAAAAGATTCGTATGTAAAATTAATCTTATTTTGCCAAAAAAAAAAAAAAAAAAAACGTGTGACAAAAGGCGGTATTTAAAAATGACCTCAGAGAAAGTTTAATGTTAGTCTTTTTAAAATAGAACATTGGCACGAATCTTATGAACAATTATCTTATTATATTTTTGGACAGAGACCTAGACAGTGACATCAGCTAAACGTCACAGCTCAAACTTAACATATTAATCTCGTTCAAAATAAATTCCTCTGCGTTGTCGAATACAAATCAAGCCTCGGTTTTATGTCGTTGTTGATTTTAACTTGCGTATAACGGAAACGAAAGAGTATGTTCAAACACACGTAAGCATGATTAATATACGTGTAACAATGTTATTACACTAAACACGTGCGAACAGTATTAATATGCATAACAATGTTATTATATCAAACACCTGAGTTACGCGAAACAGTGTAAACAGTGTTAAAATGCGTAACTGTTTCGGACCTTTATGTTTTATAACTAAATATACAAGATTGTAAACCTTAAGGAAAAACGATCAGTGTTAAATGGAATTATAAGATCTCGGCCTGTTGTTTTACTAAACTCATGAAATTAACTCCCAGTAAACGAGGCAGAGATTTAACAAAATGAACAGACAAAATTTCTTACACGTCAAAAAGTTTGTTTCTTTGTGTGTTTCGGAATTTCGTCCATAGTTGTTCGTAATTAGGGCTTGTTCCTTTTTAAATTTGCGCACTGCGTTGGGTTTTCTGCTCTAACCGACCCTAATTTAGTAGTGACAGACTAAAGGGAAAATTGCTGGTCAACCCCTCCAAACCTCCATCAACTCTTCACGTACTTTTATACTAACGAATAATGGGATTGAAGCCCGCACCACTTAAAAGAGCGAGTATGGTTAGTGCTGAGGTTCGAACCTGCGATTCTCTGATTATGAGTTGAACGCCTTGACGAGCAGGCTATACGAAGTCTCTCATAAGTTTTGAAATGAGATAGTAGAAGGGTATTTGTATTATATATATATATATATATATTTGCATGACAAAGCTACTTAAGCTATCTCCTGTGTCAAATTTTGAACTACTGACTATTCACCCTTATAACATATCCTCACCTTAAATATTTTTTATATCGCAAATATTCGAATCTAGATCTTTATGTATAAATCCCAGAACTCTTCCTAAGGACTAACTCATATCCTAAAGTCAGCTGGTGAACAGCTCCATGGTCAAATCTTGAGCTACTCTTGTGTGGCTCAACAACAGGACTTAACCACATGTCTTATAGTTTACCGATGTAAACAAATCAGGAACGTATTTTTGTCTCAACTGGTCGCGAACTGTAAAACTTTGATTTTACAGTCCGGGTCTGTTAACCAATAGAATTCGTCCATCTCATAAGGCCGCTAAACACGTGTATTTTGGACTACAATATTAATTTTGTAATAATATGAATATATTAAACTACAATATCGAGCTTTTAATAATATGCAATTTTTGAGCTACAATATTGGTTTTGTAACATTTTGCAGATATATTGTTATTTTACGTGCATGCTTTTAAAGAAGATTAACTATCATAGAGTAAACGTTTGGATTTTAATAAAACGTTTTAACATCCATCCGTTGATGTTCCTTCTTCTACACATGCGCGTTAGTACAAGAGCGAGCGAGTGACAGTTTTATGTTTGAAAGTGGTTGATATAACACACGTAACCTGTTATTTTTACCTGCTTATAAAACCCGCTCGCTTTTCATTAACGCCATAAATTTGATTGGAAAGAATTACTGCCATTCGTGATGGTTGTGAGTGACGGATAGGACCTGATCGGTGGGATGATAATATCCGCCAGAGGACGGATTGCATCAGTTAAATCAGTTTTGTCCTTATTATTATGTTGAACAAGAAACAGACAGAAGCCCTCTATTGTGGACAACGGTCGTTAACAAGTTCACGTCGTGCTTGTAGATTAGTGGCGTTGGTGAACTGAAAGAGTGACTCGTAACAGGTCAGTTTCAGCCCTCTTCACGCCTGATAGATGAAACTCAAATCTCAAACAAGTTGAAATCGTAAAGTTTTATACAAGAGAAATAGACGGCTTATTTATAAAGATCATGAGATAAACCTACAGATGAGAAAAAACACTGAAATATTACCGAAAGTGCTGCTTTACGCAATATATAGTTTTGAAAAATATATATGTAAAAACGGCTCGTTTGGGTTGAGAAAATATTTTACGTAGAGGAGAGAACAACGTTTCGACCTTCTTCGGGTATCGTCAGGTTCACAAAGAAAAAAAATCTCAACTCAAACGAGCCGTTTTTACATAAATATTTTTCTATACAAGTGGATTTTCTCGACATCACTGAATAATATATAGTTTTAATTGTTTTTCTTTCATCTCAAGAGATACATTAATTATCTTTCTGTAAATATTCCTACCCCGTAAAAAATATTGAAATGTAGAGTAGTATACACTGTGTCCACTGAAGGGACTGAGCCCCGATTTTAGCGAGTCTTGAAGCTTATTGCGAGCCACAAAGAGTTTGTTTGGTTTGTTTTGAATATCGTGCGAAGCTACACGAGAGTCATCTGCGCTAGTCGTCCCTCATTTTGTAGTGTAAGACTAAAGGGAGGGCAGCTAGTCATCATTACCCACCGCCAACTCTTCGGCTACTCTTTTACCAACGAATGTGGGATCGACTATAACATCATAACGCCCCCACGGCTGAAAGGGCGAGTATGTTTGGTGGAACGGGGATTCGAACCCGCGACTCTCAGATTACGAGTCGAGTGCCTTATCCACTTGCTCCCCCATCTGGTACAGCGGTAAGCCTACGGATTTATAACGCTAAAATCAGTAGCTCGATTCTCCTTGGTGGGCTCAGCAAATAGTCCGATGTGGCTTTGCTATAAGAAAACACACATCCTTATCCACTTGACCATGCCAGGCAGCTACAAAGAGACAAACAGCTAAGAATTAAAGCTCCCCCAAACTGTTCCTTTTTCTTAAAAAAAAAAAAGAATATTAACATATTATATGATCATATAAAATGAGTTTGACCCACAGTTCGTGTGTAAATGATAAATAGCTATTTTTCGATAAGCTTTATATATATACATATATATATATATATATATGTTTACGCATATATATTTTTAATTATTGTTTGGTTTTTGAATTTCGTGCAAAGCTACACGAGGGCTATCTGCACTAACCGTCCCTAATTTAGCAGTGTAAGATTAAAGATAAGGCAGCTAGTCATCATCAAGCACTGCCAACTCTTGAGCTACTCTTTACCAACAATTAGTGCTATTGACTGTAACGTTATAACGCTCCCACAGCTAAAAGGGTCAGTATGTTAGGTGTGACGTGATTCTTAACCAATATCCTCCTGGGAACTCAGCTTCCAAGAATTCTAACTTCTTTGAATAACATATATATTCTCGAAGACACATTGATTTATTATAGAAGATTTCTTGTCAAGTTACCTTCAGATATTTCAATTCTTTCTTAATGTCTTTTCACGTTTTTCTTTAAGATCCTCCAGTGATTCTGAGGATAGAACTTAGAAGTAGGATTTTGTCATTTGTCGCCAGAGCAACACCAAACAATCTCGTCCTTTCAGCCGTGGGAACGTTATAATGTAACGGTCAATCCCACTATTCGTTGGTAAAAGAGCAGCCCAAGAGCTGGCGGTGGTTGGTGATTAGAAGCTGCCTTCCCGCTAGTATTACACTGCTAAATTAGTGGCAAATAACGTAGATAGCATTGGTGTAGCTTTGCACAAAAATTCAAAACAAAGAAAACAAACTGATAAATCGTAAGATTTTTTTAAAGCGCATTCTGAGATTTTATAGAAGACAAACTTGTCATGCAGGCTACTACATCCTGTTTCGTTTCGTGGCTTGCCAGTGTTCTTACACCATTAACACATTTCTTCGGCCCTAAGTTCGAGTTTTAAACGTGTTTACGCTAGGAGGTGGAAAACTTGAGACAATGTTTGAAGCTGTGCTTTGGACAAGTAGTACAAAACGAAACAACGTTCAGAGACACTCGTATGTTTCCAGACTTTAAATCAATATTGTAAGTGATTTTTAATGGACTTTAATTCCTTATTTCAAAAGATTAACAGCTGCTCTTAATCCCATATTGCGGATTTTATGACAAACTTCTAGTTTCATAATACAAAAATAAACAATTATCGCTGGGCTTTAATTCAGTGTCGAAAAAAAAGTTAAATGTATTTTAATTTTAAAAAGCGACATAATAAGAAACTGACAATGCATTTTTTCCATACCTCTTACTGCAAGTATAATTATAAAGTTACAATATGTGAACAGATCGTATTGCATATTTTGTGGTTACTTATTCTTTTCTTCTAGGCCCGGCTTGCCCAGCTGGTTAAGGCTACAAGGATATAAGTTACTCAACATTCCAATTTTTTAAGCATGAACTTTGCAATCATTTTAACTTGAGGAAGTCCCTTATTAGCATACTGAACCATGGACCTAAAGGACCGTGAACGGCTTCCTGTTGCTGCAAATTGTACCCCGCACTTCGAGGCGGAGGGTGCGTTTCAGAGTGACATCAAAATCTTACTTTCTGACTAGAGTAGCCCAAGAGTTAGTAGAAGAGTGCCTTTAAATAGCTGTCTTCTCTAAAGTCATCCTTTCAAAATTATGGACGGTTAATATAAATATTATTTGCTTAGCTTTATGCGAATATTCAAAACAATTATTGGTATTATGGCCGAAAATAGAGCAGAATATTTATTAAAATAAGTTAACTGCATGTTTTTGTTGCCTTATGGTCATATTAATTTGACCATTATGGCTCGAAATGAGAGCTGTGTAAAAACAGCATTCCAAATCTATCTTTTGCCCCTTACAAATCACTCGCCCAATGAGCTTTTCGCTCAGTTCCAGAACTCATCATTTGGTCTGGACGATGAGAGACAAAGGATTACGCAAACACTACCTGAGACTAGACAGTAGTGAAAGTCGGCAAGAGATAAATGAAAAAAACGAATAACAGTCAGAGAAAAGTTTAGCACAGAAAATGAGAATAGAGGCAGTTATAATAATAGTCTTAATTGTTTCTACTGTAATGCTGGATGTGTGAGAAACAACTGATGTGACCTTAGAGCATTGGTAGGATGGAGGATTCTGATGTAATAGGAATAACTGAAAGATGGTTAAAAATAGGTGATTTTGATTACAGAAATTTCTTTGAAATACAGGGTAACAGGCTATTTAATGGGGATAAAGTATTTAGGGTGGGAGGAATGGTTTTATATGTGAAATCTGAGTTACATCATGTTGAATTTAAGGATATTAAAGATAATAGTAAGGAGATTAAACCCATCAGGTTTTTTATTAATGGATACAAGGGAAAGGACCTTTTATCGGGAATTTGTTACAGACCACCAGATGGTGCTGATGAAATTGGCAAGTAACTTTACAGTAAGTATAAGATACTCAACGTTGTTTCACTAAGGGAAAATCTAACCTTAAAAATTTCTTGACATTCTTTGAAAAGGTCACTGCTTATGTAGATGAGGGTAAAAGTGTAGATTTAATATATCTGGATTTTCATAAATAATTTTACAAAGTGCCATATAAAAGGCTTGTAAGCAAACTTATATCTATAGGAGTGGGAGATACATTAACTAACTGAATAGAAAAGTGATTAGATGGGAGAAAACAGAAGGTTGTTACAAATGTAGTTCAGTCGAACTGGATTAATGTCACATTTGAGGAAACTCAGGGCTAAGTATAAGGACTTTTGATCATTTTTATTTACATCAATTATATAGATGAAATAACAGTCAATAAATTATTTAAATTTACTGATGGTTTAAGGTCTCAGATGTTGCTAGCTGTGAAAAGAATGCTGCTGATTTACAAAAGGATTTAGATTATTTAGTGAGTTTGGTAAATAAATGGGAGACAGGTTTTAATTATGATAAATGCAAGATAATGCATGTGCGTTATCATAATTTGTATTATAATTTGGATGGAAATAACCTTAACAGTGTTATGAAAGAAAGGGATCTTAGTATAATGGTTGATCAGGCTCTGATGCCATCCAATCAGTGTGCTGTTGCTTAGCAAGTAGAGCAAATATGATTTTAGGTTGTATCTACAGAAATATTGAAATTGAAATTGAAATCAGTGTGCTGTTGCTTTGCAAGTAGAGCAAATATGATTTTAGGTTGTATCTACAGAAATATTGAAAACAAGTTTAAAGAGGTTATAATTTCATTGTAAAGGTTACTGGTTAGGCCACATTTGTTCAGTCTTGGGCTCTTTACCTTAGAAAAGACATTAAATAATTGGAAAGGTTCAGAGGAGAGTTACTAGAATAGTGCCTGGGATAGAGGGGTTGTCATATGAGGAGAGGCTGTTTTCTCTTGAAAAAATAATAGTTAGATGGGACATGATTGAGGTGTTTAAGATTGTAAAGGGGACTAATAGTGTTGATGCATCAACAGCTTTTATATTTAACACTGAGAATAGTAGAACACGGAAACACAAATATAAATTTTAGCAGTGAAGGAGTGATCTTCAGCTAAGACAGTTTCATTTTTCTAACAGAGGGGTTGAAATATCCGAGAAGGACCGATAGGTTCTATGTTGTCCCAGAACGTCCTATGTTGTATATGCAGTATATTGCTTTAAAAGTTTAAATTTAAACTTCGAGATCCTCTTCTGGAAAACTGGAAAATCAATAGGCCTACAGTTTCTGATGAAAACAAATTAACTGCTTACACTTTTTTTACCTCATAATTTTTTTGTTAACAAATTAATAGGAAGGATAAAAACAAGTCTGCTCTGTGATGACCTTTATTATATTTTAAGTCAATTCCTTTTATCAATATTTCGGTGTTTAAAGTGTAATTTTTATTTAGTTAATTACATCCATTACTGGATTGTTTTTTGTATATGGCTCGCTTTTATCAGTAAGTAATTTTATGAACAAACAAACAAATTATCTAGAGATGCAACGCGAGACGACAAAGAGAATGAACCAAACCGGGGTTGTGGAGCTGTTTGGACGTTTGTTTACATTATCCATGTTAAAACACGTTGCACTTAACTGACCTTAACCAGATGCTATCGAGATATTAATATTTTGGTCCATTTGTCTTATCTTCGTGAGGTTGTTTTGAATCTCCTATTGAGATATAAAGTATGTGTGGGGGTTTCGGATGAAATTTGGTGTCAACTTTCCTTAGTTTTATCCAAACAGTGAATAAAAAAAAAGTGGTTGTTTGGCCTGGATATTAAAAGCGGGGTGGGAATGGATAGTTGTCATTTGATATATTAAGAATTTTCAAAGCTCTAAAATATCTACTGAAATGTTAACAATATGACAGAATACATAAGTTTACAATAAACGTATAACACAGTGCTCCACGACAATCGAGCTCAGAATGGGAAAGGATGTGTGTGTATGTGTTTGATGTCACAGATCACAGCTTTAGATAATTCCATCGGTATCCTTCGAGTTTGTTCTTAATTAACAGCGAGTTGTTGTCTGAGTTGATGTAAAATAAGTTTTTAGATAAGTCAACTGGTTTTAGGATAGAAGTCGAGATTCACAGCTTGGCGTCGATGTAGACAGTTGAGATGAGGTTTTTTTGTTGTTGTTTTTTTGTCCAATGGCGGGGTCCTATATCAAACAGACGGGATCTCTATTACAAGCTCTTGAAACACAGGTCTAAAAGGACCTGGATGTTTTTAATGTATCTGTCAAGGGATTTCGCCTGTTTTCTTCTTATTAAATGTGACAATAAATTTCGTGGTACTGTTTTCCTGTCAACTTTTATTGACAAAACGTTCGAGTCTCACTTTATTGAGGTGTCGTCGAAGCCTGGCTCCAGCAGGGGTTAATTTCGGACGACTTGGGAAAGTGTAGACAAGCTAATAACCATGCATATATATGCATGGTTAGGCTTTGGAGCTGCACTCGACGCTTGCTGCGGTGGGTCGTCGTGCGTCATTTCACGACGTTTGCGGCGCTGACGCGTGGTCTCACCGCAGCATTACTCACACGGTCGGCAGTCCGCTTCGCTCCGCCCGACCCGTTAAGAGCTGACACCCAGTGCTCTGTGGGTCGACAGTCTGTCAACAAATACAAGGATGTTCTCATTAACATGCGCGTACTTAATCCCGTATCTTTTCAAGGCTGACAGAAGAGAGGCACCTGACGGTAGCCACAAATCCATCTCAGGCCAGAAAGATGGACTCCAGTCGTGAAATAGTCTACCTGTTTGAGGTGATGTTTTCAAGAACAGCATATGTACATATATATATATATATTATTCACTTTTAATGTCCGTCACGTGACACCTTATCGTACTCTACTAACTGACTTTACAGCTCTTTCTTTACAATTTCAGTTCACCACAACATTTAGAACTGAATATATGTTTACAATCATGAAGTAACACTCAAGAGAGCTATGTTGTAGCCAGCAATCTACTGATATGACTTTATTACATGTTTAAACCCATATCCAACGGTCCAAATGTCTATTTTGTAACCAGCAACGTATTGATATGACCATTTTATATTTTTAAAGCAATTATCAGTCAGTCCAGATGGATGTTTGGTAAAGATCAACCTCCTGACCGGACTTTATTATATGTTTACGGTTATGATCCAGGAGTCCAGATGGTTATTTTATGTGGAGTAACCTATTCAAAGCAATATTTACGTTTTATTCGGCATCACAGATAACCATTGTTATTATAAGTACTGATTCTGATTCCAGGAAATATCCGATCAGCTATCTTTGTTTATGTTAATTTTCTTGAGTGATCAACAAGTTACCAACTTTTTTCTCTGGTACCAAAGTCTGACTCCTTAAGATAAAAGATTTATTGTTTGTTTGTTTTAGCTGGATTAAATAAATTAATGTTGTGATTTTCTTATATTTATGTTGTTGTTTTTTTCTTTGGTTGTAATTCATAGTATTCATTATTTTCGACCTGACACCTGCCAGTACAGCAGTAAGTCTACGGATTTACAACGCTAAACTCAGGGGTTCGATTCTCCTCGGTGGGCTCAGCAGATAGCCCTATGTGGCTTTGCTAAAAGAAAAACACACACACATTTTTGACCTGAACAGCGTCTAATACGCATTGGCATAACGGACAGTTTAAAGACCAAGGGCTCAAATAGAGCCATTCCTAAAACTAAACATCTGACCAGGTGAAAAGAAACGCGTCAGCAGCAACAACAGTCTGAACAGCTACTCTTAAATGCATAGGGGCTCAAACCCTGGACCTTCCACTCCGTAGTCTGTGCTAAACATTACTAGCGTTTTATTCTTGTATCTGCACTTATATAGGTATCACAAACGATGAGTAATAGCAAGTAGATGGTGCATTTTTTACTGTATAAAACTTTGTCACACAAAATAACAAGACAACAAATAAATTACATAATTCACTATTATTTTGCACGAGATTCTTTGCTTGATTCTGTTTTCATACTCTCATAAACTAAGCATATTTGTGGAATATTGTTTCAAACATCCTGCTCTTTAACCCTCACAATACAGCCAAGTTGCTTTGTCGTTTTCTGACCTTCCTTTCTTTTACATAAATACCTAAGAAATGTTCCTATTGAGACTTTATGTGGCTCAGGAATGGTTACAAGTATTATACTAGTCTTTTTTATCGTCATTATATCGTTTTATTACGTTTTCGGTATGCAAGAAATAAATGACTTGCTGATAGATTAATCCTCGCCCAATGAGTTGCATGTCTGAGGGAATGGATTGATGGATCAGAACCTGCCTGTACTTATCAGGGTACCATCAATTTCGTGCAGACTACTGAAATTGCTAGTTGATACGTGACTCCAAACTTACGCGGAATCTCATTATGTTTCATTGTAGATGTAATACACTGATTACGGTACCGTTCCCTATGGAACAAACTGCTGTTGATAGTTAACCAAAAATTAAAAATTGGATGACTGCTCTTGACGGTTGCTCAACAATTGGAATTTGGATGACAATTGTTGTTTGTTACCCTACAATTGGAATTTTGATGACTGCTGTTGACTTCACCCAGTAATTGGATTTTGGATAAATGCTGTTGATGGTTGCCCAGCAAGTTAACATTATAATTTTCCTTCGGCTAAAAGAGCAAGCATATTGAATAACAGGGATTCAAACCTGTGATCCAAAGATTTCGAGATGACGTGCTAACCACTAGGCCATGTCCACTGTTTTGGTTCCGATGTCTATTTCAACTTTTTTTTTTTTTAAGATTTGGTTACTTCTTCCCATCAATAGTTTTGGAACAGTTGGCTAAACATCCACTGATGTACCTGCTAGGATGTATCTTATCTTACAGAACTAGTTGTTAATGTTTTCACTCGTATTAAGAGCAAACCGACTGTTAGGAATCGTACTTATCTGTCTTATAAGAAACATTCTCTGAGATGATTAGCATCATTGAGGAAAAGTTAGGGTTTCCTATCATTCCTGTTATTAGCTACGCCGATGTCAAATACGCCTTTTTTTCAAAATCTTAAATATAGGTGCTACAGAACCATGTAGACTTGCCGCAAATTCTTCATACGAAATATTTGTTACCAAATGAAGTGTTGACATATTTGTCAATTCAAATATATATAACTTCTTCTTGGAAAGAGAAGCTCATTTTTAAGAATTATGTCACGTGGTTTAACGTGGCCGATACATTCTATTACGGTTCGGCAATACTTGACAACAAATGTTAGGCTAATACAAGGTTTTCCTGCATGATAAGCTTCCTGCGTACATGCAGGTTTTCAAAGAATGTCTTTAAAACTTCGCAAAAATTCTGATAATAATTAACTGTGCTTTGCCAAAACCAATCAGTGCTAATAAATAACGCTAATAAATCTTGGAGAAATTCAGTACTAGTTGAAGTTAGAAATTACTGTTTAGGGCAACTGATATACTGTCATAACGTTGAAAACTGCTGTTTGGATTGATTAATAGAATTGAATTGATACCTGCTGTTTCGAGCAATTAACAAAATTCTAAATCACTGTTTAAAACAATAACAAATATAACAACTACCATTTGGAGCAATTAGTACAGTTATGGATTACTATTTGTAGAAATTAGTTGATTTTGAAACTAGTGTTTGGAGCAATTAACAAAGCTAGAAAATACTGGTTGTACCAATTAATCAAAATGTAGCTGAAACTGAGAGCAACAAACAAAGGTAGGAAATATTGTTTCAATGTATTGTTTAAGGGGTAAAAAATTTCCCTGACAATTAAAGAAATGTTGCTTAAAGGGTGAGAAATTTCCCTGACAATTAAAGAAATGTTGCTTAAGGGGTGAGAAATTTTCCTGACAATTAAAGAAATGTTGCTTAAGGGGTAAGAAATTTCCCTGACAATTAAAGAAATGTTGCTTAAGGGGTAAGAAATTTCCCTGACAAATAAAGAAATATTGCTTAAGGGGTAAGTAATTTCTGTGACAATTAAAGAAATGTTGCTTAAGGGGTAAGAAATTTCCGTGACAATTAAAGAAATATTACTTAAGGGCTAAGAAATTTCCCTGACAATTAAAGAAATTTCGCTTAAGGGGTGAGAAATTTTCCTGACAATTAAAGAAATGTTGCTTAAGGGGTAAGAAATTTCCCTGACAATTAAAGAAATGTTGCTTAAGGGGTAAGAAATTTCCGTGACAATTAAAGAAATGTTGCTTAAGGGGTAAGAAATGTCCGTGACAATTAAAGAAATATTACTTAAGGGGTAAGAAATTTCCCTGACAATTAAAGAAATGCAAGCAATCAACCTCCGATAGTGCATCAGTGTAGTCTTTGAGTTTAAGCATTTTTGTTTTAATATACGCAATACTGGATGCTCAGAAACAGAATCACCAAGTAGAAATAAATGTGTTGAAATGAACTGTGACTGAAGCATCCCACCAGGTGAGAGTATATTCTATCGTCATGATGAGGGAGTGGATGGCAGGCTGAAACCCACAATCAAGAAACTTCTGAGCTTCTCCGAATAATCAGATAAAAATCTTTCTAACTGGGTGATTACTAGTCTTGGGGTGTTGCCTAAGTCTCAATCAAGCTGTTAGCAGTGTATATGTGACCAGCGGAAAAAAAGGTATAGGTAATAGAAAAGCTTCTTTTGTGAAATCTAGGACAATTTTTGGTTATTTATGAAGATCTTTTTCTTTCTTTAGGTACCAAGTTATTTAAAGATAGGTATTAGTAGCTGACTTTGGTATATTTATGGCCTTTTTTTCGGATTAACAAAGAAAATAGTGCAAATGAAAAACAAAACAAAATTAAACCAGCTAAAAGTAGGTTCTGGAAAACACGAACTTCTCAGTTAATGTTAACCACACCCAGACATTAATAATATTTTTGAGGGGGGGTCTACTGTCAGCGATATCAAGTCAGGTCTGCGTATTGTAATACTTTCAAATCTGTTTATAATGTGTTTGCTTTTTAAAGTATAGAAGCTTTACTGTTTTTACTGTTATTCTTACCTTGTTATATAAATTAGTTAAAGTGGACTTAACAGTTTTAGATAAATTAGGCTTAACATTTTAGTGTTAAATTAGGCTTAACGTTTTTAGTTAAATTAGACTTAACATTTTTACTTAAATTTGCTTAAATATCTTTTAATTTAATTAAGTTTGACATTTTTAATTAAATTAAGTTTAACATTTTTAGTGAAATTAGGCTTAACGTTTTTAGTTAACTTACACTAGATCTTTTCTATTTTTGTGGAGAAGTAGGCTTTGATATCAATAGTTTCGTTCTGAACACAAATGGAAAATTTATTATCAACGATCAATATTTTGATTAACTCCCCCCCTCATCTTTTTATAATGCTATTCATACACAATAGCTGGAAGAAAATGCCCACAAAGAAAACAAAACTGTCAGCAAATTAAATTTAAAAAGCAAAGTTGTCTAACGTCTTTGTGGCTAGTCCACGTTCCACGCCCAAGGTGATTCTTTCTCTGAATAAAAAAATGTAGTGCAACACGTGTGATGGGGAAAATCTACGTCCGGCGTAAAAAAGAGTAAGCGTGGTTATCTGTGTAATTATAGTTTTAGTCGAACAAGAAAGTTTGAGTCAGTGAAACGCAATACATTTCGGGAGTTACTGCTTTTGTTTCAATCAGTTTAAATAAAATGAGATATTCTTTATTAATTTTTTCATAAGATTTCACAAGTTACTGTCTGTTAGATTGAAGGGAAATCAGCTAGCCAACAACATGAATCTTGAGCTCTTGGCTGGCCGAATAACTCGATTTGATAATCACTCTTATAACACACTCATGGCCCAAAAATGCTATACTTACCATGAACTCTCGGATTCACAGTCCAGGCACGATAACACTGGACCATAACTGGACTGGAATGAGAAGTTTCTATACTTTTTAAAAGTTTCAGTGTGGAATATTTTATTTTAGTGTAAGCTATTCAGTCTGTGTGTACTTCTAAGCTTGATCAAAGTTTTGATACAGCATGCATTTTGTTTTGTTTTTATGTTGTTGTTACGGTCACATGCACCTTAGTTTGTTAAATTCAAATACTTAGCAGAACACAAAATTCTAACAATTGGGCATCAAGTATTGCACAATTTGGGTTCAATAAAAGTAAAAATCTTCGTAAAACGAAGAACTTAACTGGAAAGAAATAGAAAATGAACATATCTTCAGTCACAAAGTTTTATACTTAAGGACTCAATATGTCTACTGTCAATTTTAAATGTTGTGTAAGTTTTCTGTGGTTAAAAGAAATTTTCCAGGACTTAATTTTGTGGATAAAAATGGGTTCTTTGATACATAATTACCAACAAATGAGAACCTAGTACAAAGAAGCTCTTTACAACAAAATGCCTGTTTGTTCTTTTTCGAAACGTTCGATAAAGTAAAATTTTAGGACTTTTGACTGATTTGAACAGAAAGTTTATTAACCCTAAAACGCCAGGGTAGTGTTTTCGGGGTAGTAATAATTCATTCACCCCTTTTATGAGTGATAGGTTCTATTAAATATAGATATATGGTCATACTGCAAAAACTGGAATCAATATATTCAACTTGAACACCTTATACACACACATTCAAAATTAGAGAGTCTCTAATTTTGAATTATCGACAAGAGGGAAGAAAGTTTACAGGATAAATTTCCTCAAGGAACGTATTCGGTTCTTTGAATAATGGAGTTAATTGTCACTTAGTGCGCCAACAACTAAGAGTGTCCCGAAGCCCTAAAACTTTTGTTCGCTGATCAACACGCTTATCACTGGACTATACCATACCCAGAATACAACTTGAGATGGCTACAAAAGAAACCCAAAAACTATTTAGCGAATCAAAAAATTATAATGTATCCATTACTAACAAATACAAGCCTTTGAGACACGTACACTGTAGTGCTTAGAAATATCTACGTTCAAAATAAATCACCAGAGATAAAAATTAATAATACAATAAACCACTTCTGAAGATCAGGAGAATCGTCCAGCAGTTGCCAGTTACAAAACAAAACCAACAAAAACATACTAACTGGTAGCTTGTCAGTGGTCCAGTTTACTGCCAACAGAGGGTGCAAGAGTATTTTGCATTTATAGAAGTTTGTTTTTGAATTTCGCGCAATGCCACATGAGGGCTATCTGCGCTAGCCATCCCTAATTTAGCAGTCTAAGACTAGAGGGAAGGTAACTAGTCATCACCACCCACTGCCAACTCTTTGGCTACTCTTTTACCAACGAATGTGGGATTGACTATCACATTATAACGCCCCTACGGCTGAAAGGGCGATCATGTTTGGTGTGACGGGGATACGAACCTGCGATCCTCGGATTACAACAGAGCACCATAACCATGCCGGACTTCAACAAACAAACAGACAACAAAAATTTCTTGTCATGCTCATCATAAATACAATTGCATCATTGTTCGTTATTGAGAAGAACGAGGCTGACCGAAGGAGTTTCACAGTAAACCAGTGACCGGAAGTGGTGTGCCTCATCGAAGCCTGAACCTTTAATTTTTTGTTTTAAATATATACATCAATGACATAATTGGTAAACTTTGCTGATGGCATTGAATCCATAGTATCTCTAGATGCATTAAAAGTATGAAAGTACCACAGAATAATTTGGATCGATTAGAACGCCGGGCAGGCGCTTGAACTACGATCTTTAATTATAGTAATTGCAAGGTAATCTATTTTAGTTATCGAATTTGGGTCATGTGCTGAATGTGGGTTAGAACCTACTCAGTAGCGTGATTGAAGAACACGATCTCGGTATAACATTAAATAAATCACTCGAGCCATCGAGGTACTGTTGCTATTAGTCACGTTAATAAAATTTCTGGGATATTGATTAGAAATCAATAAAGGTAATTAAGTATTTATTTACATGCATCGTTCATTAGGCTTCAGTTGGAGTGTTGCATGCAGCTTTGGCTTTCTTTCATAAGAAAAGATATGAACCTTTTGGAAAGAGCTCAGAGAAGGGTTCCCAGGATAATTTCAAGGATGATAGGGTTGTTTTATAGGGATACAATTTTGTTTGGTTCGAAGTTAAACATAAAGCTACATACCACGAGTATGAAAACTCGGTTTTTAGTGTTTAAGTGCGCAGACATACCATTGTGCCACTGGGAAGCGGGGATAAGAAACGAATGGTAATAAATACACTTAATGAAGTTTACAAGATTATCATGAGTATACATATACATATAGAGAGAAATAGGATAGAGACATACAGTTTCTTTTGTACTGTCTCCTAGAAGTACCAGAACATGAAACCGCAAGTTTGAGATATGGAAAAGACAGTTTCATTTTTGTAATGGGGAGATACGTGGCATATGAATGAGTTGTTGTTGGAAATAATGAAGGCCAAACCTTTACAAGAAATAATTTAATACATGAAAATATAGGTATTTTGAAATGTTTTTATGTACCTTATTTGTGGTTATGCAAGACGGACTTGGAGGTCGCGTGTTGTTTGTACGTTAACTCTCATTGGTTTAAACATGAATATTCCTATGTAGATACAAGTTGGTTTATAGTTAGACTTTTTTAGTTTTGGTTTTAGTTTTTAAACCCCTTACTTTTTATTATTCTAACGTCGTGTTCAAATTTTTAAAACTATTAATATTATTATTATAGTAAAGCCATTTCCGTCACTAGTTTTATCACATTCCTGGCTTATATTTTCTTTAAAGAATAAGCAACACTGGTCTTCAGATGTTCTTTCATATGGCACACTGTAGTACACATGGTTGATCTCACACAGTCTCGTCCACATCGAGAACAAAAGTACCAGAAAGCAACACAGGCTCGTTGAAGTTCGGTCCTAAATCTTTAAAAAAAAGATTCTTAATTTGTTTTTACATTAAAGCTATTCGCATTGAAAGTTGTAAATAGTTTGATTTCAGGTTGTGGCGTTTTTCTTTTCTTTTATTTCTCAACACTTAATTGTCTTTTCTAATCATTGGAAGACATATAAAATGGTAGACTGGGTGAACTCACTTACGTCGGATGGTATTCTCCATTTAGAAAAACTTTTGACTTTTTGTGTTTGGGGAAGAGAGGAAGTTTCACATCCTGAAATCGTGATGCCAAAATAGCATAAAAAGACTAAAAACTCTGTATAATAATGCAACGTATGAACATAACTATTTAACAGATACAGTAGGTATTCATGTATATGTATGTGTGCGTGCTATGATACTGATAATTGTGAATACCAGCTTTCCTGTAAAGCTGTTTTCATGCGTTTCTTGAAACGAATTACAAAACCAACCACTTCCTGGATAGGGATTCGTATATTTGAAACTATTGGCCTAATGTTTTTAGAAACTTTGTGAAAACCATATGCATCGATCTTCTCCGTTTTGTTTTCAGTTTCCTAAATTTAGTTTCGTTAGATATTACGTAACTGGGTGTTTGATTGTTTTGAATTTCGCGCAAAGCTATATGAGGACATTTCCGCTATCCGTTTGTAATTTAACAGCTTAACTGCCCCTTCTCCGCTAGTAAGCTAAAATCAGGTGTTCAATTCACCTCTGTGGACTTAGCAGATAGCCCGATGTGGCTTTTCTATAAAAAAATACACACACACAGTTTAAGACCAGAGGAAAGGCAGCTAGTCATCACCACCCACCGCCAACTCTTGGGCTACTTTTTACCAACGAATAGTGGGAACGACCGCCACTTATAACGTCCCCACGGCTGAAAGAGCGAACATATTTTTATATGAAGGTGATTCGAACCCGCAATTCTCAGTTACAAGTTAAGCGTCCTAACCACACTAATTACTTTGTTTGGTTAATCTTATATTGGTGTAAGTAAGTAAGTGCTTCACTTGATTGTTTGAAATTAAGCACAAAGTTACACAATGGGCTATCTGTGCTCTGCTCACCATGGGTATCGAAATCTAGTTTCTAGCAGTCTAAATCCGAAGACATTTCGCTGTACCACAGTGGAGCGGCGGGGGTAATTGTTTCGATTCCTTCTTTAGTAGTTACACTTTATTTTTAATGGGTAGATATAAGTTAAAACCGCCTTTGATACTTTAGTTGCAATGCTGCTCAAAGTTCTACTATTTTTACTGTAAACAGGATTTGGCTTTCGTATAAGTTGTGGCCTGGTATGGCCAATAGGCTAAAGCAATCGACTCGTAATCCGAAGGTCGCAGGTTCAAATCCCCGTCACACCAAACTGCTCGCCCTTTCAGCCATGGGGGCGTTATAATGTGACGGTCAATCCACTATTCGTTGATAAAAGAGTAGCCCAAGAGTTAGCGGTGGATGATGATGACTAGCTGCCTTCCCTCTAGTCTTACACTGCAAAATTAAGGATGGCTACCGCAGGTAGCCCTCGAGTAGCTTTGCGCGAAATTCAAAACAAAACAAAAGAATTGTTACATTAGTCAGCTCTATACACCAAGTACAGAACGTCCGAAATGTTTGGAACCATAGGTAATTCATAGCTATTTTCAGTTCTAGATACGTCATAGATTATGATGTTGTCAAAGCATGATAAACTCGAATTGATCCTACTGTTAATCCAAACTTATTTTGAGTTACAAAAACAGCTGGTGGAACACATTCCTTATGTGTCTATGGTTGCAGACTGTTCAGACACCCTGGTTATATGTTAGATTATAATAGTTCAATGATACCCCTTAATATAACCAAAATTGTACTAGGGACATTGTAAAACGACGATACTCTTCCTTCTTTCTTTTTTTTTGGTTATTAAACCCATAATGATTTCATTAGACACGAATTGCATACCCTCTCTCCTTTTTAAGAGATGGTAAATGACTCACTCACTTGATTTTATCTTTCAGATTCTCAACCAAAAGTCTATAAAAATTGTTGTGTGTCTTGTTCTAAGGTGCTTTTAATGCATTTTCGAAAAAAAAAAGAAAACAAATTAGTCGATTTACACGGTCAAAGAGTTTATAGCTACATAAAATAATTACATTAATCGAGGCAGCCATCTTTAAATGATGGACATCAACACTCTCACATAATGAATTATCTTTATAGTAAGATAGATATTTTAGTTTATTAATTCGTATGAAGAGATTCCCAACATATTGATGAATTTCATAATGACAACCGGAAAGAGATGTCCCAAATGTTTCATATTTAATTAATTAATCATCTAAAGTCCTTAATTACATTTATTTTATCATTCTATTATTATTATTTAGTATTGTTTGAAATAAGAAAATATGATTTTTGGTACTGGACCCACTAGTATCATTCCTAATCCAAAGATGTTTATTTTGTAATTAGACCACCAGTATTATTTCTAACATAAAATATGATCTTCATTTTCTAATTAGACCATCAGTATCAATCCTAATCTAAAATATGATGTTCATTTTGTAATTTCACCACCAGTATTATTCTTAATTCAGAATATGATGTTGGTTTTGTAATTAGACTACCTGTATTATTCCTATTTGAAATATCATGTTCATATTTTGATCAGACCACCAGTATTATTCCTAATCTAAAATATGATGTTAATTTTTTATCAGACCACTAGTATTGTTCCTAATTTAATATATTATGTTCATTTTCTAATTAGACCACTCGGATTATTCATCATCTAAAATATGATGTTCATTTTATAACTATACAACCAATATTATTAACGTTTTTAAAATATGATGTTTATTTTGTAATTAGATCACCAGTATTATTCCTAATCTAAAATATCATGTTTATTTTTTTCTGTGCGCTCTTATTCCTCAGTCTAATTCTCTTCTCCACACTCAGGAAAAGCTTGATGTGTATCTAGTAGTAAAAACATAGGGGAAAAAAAACAGGAATTGTATCCAACTCATCGTAAGTAAACAGCACAATAGAATAGTTCTCTTGTGGGACAGCCAGAAATTTACAACGCTAAAACGTGGGGTTAGATTCACCTCGGTGGACACAGCAAACAGGTCAGAGTGGCTTTGCTCTAAATCAGTCAACAACAATAGAATATTACGATATATTATTATACTATAATAATTACTGGGAACACGAAAACAGTGTACGTTTAGAGATGTACTAAAAACAAGCAACTCTTATAAGTCATTATGGGAATGAAAATATGATGTTCATTTTGTAGTTAGACCATCAGCTTTATTTGAAATGTTTTCAAATAATAAATAAATAAATATTCAAAGATTTTCTTGGATTCACGAGAGTAAAAATGATTACCTGAATGTAAATTTATATTTATTTCTTCCGCAAATGGAGGTAAAAAAAATTCTTTCCCGCCCAACAACGACTAAAATCGAAAGAAACAGTTTGGATCAAAAAATTAAATGGATTATTGTGATCCTGTAAATGATTGCTTATTTTGAATTAAGCTCAAAGCTACACGATGAGCTATCTGCGCTCTGCCCACCACGGGTATCGAAACCTGGGTTTTAGCAATATGAGTCTACAGAATGTGTTAATTCTCTCATAAGACCCGCCCTCCGCTAGTACAGCGGTAAGTCTACGAATTTACAACGCTAAAATCAAGGGTTCTATTCCCATCGGTGGGCTCAGCAGAGAGCCCGATGTTGTTTTCCTATAAGAAAAATATATAAACACACACTCATAAGACCCAGATTAAAATGTAAAGAATCACTTAACATGAGTCTCACCAAGTAGTTAAGGTGCTCGATTCGTAATCTAAGGGTCGAGGATTCTAATCCCCGTCTCACCAACCAAATATACTCGCCCTTTCAGCCATATGGGCATTATAACGTGTGGTCAATCCCACTATTTATTGGTAAAAGAGTAGACCAATAGTTGGCTGTGGGTAATGAGGACTAGCTGTTTTCCCTCTAGTCTTACACTGCTAAATTACGGACAGTTAGCGCAGATAGCCGTCGTGTAGTTTTGCGCGAAATTCAAAACCAACAAACAATCAAACAAATTCTTTGGTTAATAACCTATAGAGACAGTAACTATCACGCTTTCAATTAAAATGCACATTTTCTTGTTGAAAGAAATTGCTCCGTCCTAGTGGCACAGTGGCTTGTCTGCGGATTTATACCGTTAAAAACCGGGTTTTGATAAGCCTATTGTGTAGCTTTGTGCTTAATTCTAAACAAACTAAACCAAACTCAAAAGAAGTTTTCTCAAGTCTTTTCCTCGAGAAAAATGAAAAGAACACCCAAACGCAGAGTGTAATTCCAGGACCACATCTGCAAAGTTTTTTTGTTTTTGTTGTTGTTGTTTCTTTGTTTTTGAACGACGCTCAATCAAGTATTTATTTTGGATCTTTGCATTTAGCGAGTCTACTGCCTTCACCATGATGAAATTATGAACCTATATATCTTCAGAATACCAAATTGTCTGACGTTTTCTTCAGTTCTCAATAAAATACGAGAAGGTGGCACGGAAAATGTCATCTTTCGCGCGTTAACCTGCAGGTGGCGTCTGATTGTTTACGTGCCCGTGGAAACTACCCTGTTATTGATAATGGCTCGTTTATTGGCTAATCGTAATTTCAATGTTAAATTATAAAACAAAAATATCAGATTCGTGAGAGAATAGTGCAAAGTTGGAGCCGAATCGTTTCGTTCTAGCCCGGGGGTTGGAAATAATGAGGTCTCACGTTTCCAGTAGGAAACTGTAATATGATTGGTGTAAATGACCCCTGATTAAAGTTCAATACAAGGCTTAGTTGTGTGGTGTGTTTGTTTTTGTTATAGAAAAATTTTGCACAAGCAAATGAGTGAATTTCTGTTTCAATACTATTTAATGTTAAAAATGTCACGTTCAGTAGAAAGTATAACTAAGTTTAGGAATGTTAAAACCATGAATCTCTGGTAATCACGTGAAATCTAAATATAGATAAAGTACAATTAAAGTAGCATAAGTACTTTGAAACTAAGGGTCTTTCGTTTTCGGGGTTAAATATGAAGAGAATCATACCATGCATTTCGATCACAGAATAGATCGTGTTTAAACAGACTGTGGCCTGTGCTGTACATTCACTGAACTTCTAATAAACGTGTATGTGTGTAATCAAGACATTAATGTGCACTCTCTGCATTCATTGGCTTTGTATTGAACTTGTATTACATAAATAGCTTCACGGCCTTATCACGGCCTCTAAATTATTTGTTCTTGACCAGCATTTCAAATCAGAAAACAGAAAATTTGTTCGTAAAAAATAAAAAAATAAAGCAACTATTACGATGAGGAAACACGAAAGTAGACTGGGTGTGGCTCAAACTTATCGTGAAGTAGACTGGGTGTAGCTCAAACGTATCGTGAAGTAGACTGGGTGTAGCTCAAACTTATCGTGCCCAGAAGTAGACTGGGTGTGGCTCAAACTTATCGTGCCCAGAAGTAGACTGGGTGTGGCTCAAACTTATCGTGCCCAGAAGTAGACTGGATGTAGCTCAAACTTATCGTGCCCAGAGGTAGACTGGGTGTGGCTCAAACTTATCGTGCCCAGAAGTAGACTGGGTGTAGCTCAAACTTATCGTGCCCAGAAGTAGACTGGATGTGGCTCAAACTTATCGTGCCCAGAAGTAGACTGGGTGTAGCTCAGACTTATCGTGCCCATATTTTGAATTCGACTTTTTATTTTCGTGCGTATTTTTCGATTTGCTTTAACAACGACAACGAAAAAAAAGAGAATATTTTTGAAGCTTCTTTATTTTGTCTAAACATTTGATTGGTTTGTTATTTTTAACCCAAGACAGCACAATGAACTATCTGCATGTGGTCCATTTTTACTCTCTGTATGTGGTCCATTGTTTCTCTCTGCATGTAGTCCATTGTTACTCTCTGCATGTAGTCCATTGTTTATCTCTGCATGTGCCCCATTGTTTCTCTCTGCATGTGTTCCATTGTTTGGAAGTTAATTCATATAATTACAGTGACGTTTTTCGATGTGTTTACTTATTCGTCGGCCTGGCATGGTCAGGTGGTTAAGGCACCTCGACTCGTAACCCGACTGTCGCGGGTTCGAGTCCCCGCCACACCAAACATGCTTGCCATTTCAGCCGTGTGGGCGTTATTATGTGACGGTCAATCCCACTATTCGTTGGTAAAATAGTAGCCCAAGAGTTGGCGATGGGTGGGAATGACCTTCCCTCTAGTCTTACACTGCTAAATTATGGATTACTAGCGCAGATAACCCTCAAGTAGCTTTGCGCGAAATCCAAAACAAACTTACTGCTCTGTAATCGAAACAAAGACTTTGTCATAGAAGCAAGAGCCTCTTAAGCCTTTCTCTGAAGGTGAGAAGGGTAAAAGAGAAGCCAGAAAACCTTGCAAGGACCATGGTTAAAAAGTTTACTGTCACACTCTCAATAGCTTTCCATAGAATATACAATTTATATGTTACGTTTAGTGTGACGTAAATAGGATGCAGTATCACAAACGTATCCTATATTGATGGGACGGATTCCACATTAAACGGTTAATAAAGCACACTTTGCTATCAAATATGCATTAGTTCTCTATGGTACTTACCTAGCGGTATAGACATTCTTTAGGTGATTATATAAAAGAAGATAAATGAGTGATTTTAAAAAAGAATTTTGACTTTTTTTTTTTTTTTTACAAAGATGGCTGAACTGCGCATGTCTTGCAAGAACCTCGGAGTTTGTAAAGGCATGGACAACATACTTTGTGGGGCTGTATTCCTCGGAGTTTGTAAAGGCATGGACAACATACTTTGTGGGGCTGTATTCAAACAACCTCATGGTGAATTTCATACTTTTTATCGTTTAAAAACAGGAATACTTTTACGTATCAGGTACAAGTTATGTTGCATTTTTTCGCCTAACTTGAGTGTCTCTTCATTTGTTTATACAAGTCTTTAAAAATAAATGCACGAACCAATGGTCGTTTAATTGTAGGTTAACAACTTCTTCTTTTATTATTGTTGTTATTTGTTTTAGTGTAATGTCACAGTGGACACAGCAGCGTCACTTTATGCAAAAATAAAGTAGCGACGGTCCCCCAACCCGTCAGACAGAGATAAGTCTATTAAATTGCAACTCTAAAATCCACGGTTCGATTCTCCACAGCAGATGGCCCAATGTGGCTTTACCACAGAAACAAACACTTTAGTGAGGATGGATACCCACACTACAAAAGGGTTTCATTAATTGTCATAACACTAGCAGAAAAACTAGTACATAAGCGCCATCTATTTTCGCCATGTAACCTTTCAATTTTAAACCTCAATAATTTTGTTTTTGGTCTGTTAGGAATTTGAATATTTTATCTAGAATGATGTGAATTTGTTAGAAAATATATTTTATCTTCTATATAGAATGTTTTTAAAAAAGGAAAAATAACATGTAAATGTTTGGAAACGTGTTTAATTATATTTTGATAGGTTTTAATCACAGCTTCCAAATAACCTCAGTTTCTTGTCTCTGCGAAAAGATACAAATTTGCATTAAGGAAAACTGTATTTCTTCACCACTGTTATATTCAGTAGTTAGAAAAATCACTTTTTCTCATAGAAAAAACCCGAAATAAGACTGACTTAAAGCAAGTTCCTGCAAAATACGAAAAAAAAAGGGAACCTAGTGAGAATATATACAAAGGCAAGTATCTATAGTTAACAAACTCGCATATTTATAAGTAGTTTTATTTATATGTAAGTTGATTATTATTATAGCTTATCCATGGAAATATATTGTTATTTGTGTTTTTATTTTATAAAGCATTTCCAAACGTTACTAGAATTGAGCTAGTCTGATTTTCATAATTTATTACTTATGATTGTCTTTATAACAATTAACTATAATTTAAGGTTCATTATTTTCTGTGTTACTAGTCTGCGGATTTATAACGTTAAAATCAGGAGTTCGATTCCCCTCGGTGGACTTAGAAGATAGCCCGATGTGGCTTTGCTATAAGAAAACACACAGACACACTGTTGTTGTATGTATGAAAAAAAAAACATGGTAAAAAAAAACAGAAAAATTACCTTTAAAGTATTATAAGTACAATTACATCAGTGTTTTTGGGCAAAATTGTAGAGAACAAATAATGAAGTTAAATCTAAGTGTGTTTGTAGTCGTATTTAAATTATTTCATATATACGGATGAACGATGGTTTCAAAGTTTGTGAAGCTTTCTTCACCCAAAGCTTGAGAAATATATTTTATGTCTTTTGAAAAGTTATTGCAGCGAGCTTATAGACTTATAGTATGGTCTAATAGTAATAAAACTTCTGGTAACATTAAAATACAGAGAAGTAAAAAAGATTTATTAAAAATCATTTGTTTAAACTATAACTTTAGTTAGTAAAGAGAAACAATGCACTATTTAAAAGGCTTGGTAAATAGTTGGTTGTTGTTTATAAGCACAAAGATACACAATACATTATATCTGTTCTTTAAACCCCACTGGTATAGAAACTCGATTTTTAGTGTCGAAAACCCGCTTGCTTACCGTTGATCTACTGGGGGACAGTAAAAATGTTAAAATTGTTATTATGAAGCCAGATATAGCTAATTCTACTGCTATCTTAAGTAAAACATACTATATATTTATTTAGAGTTGTTCATAACAGTAAATAGTTAGGATGATAATAATTAGCTGGGAGGGGGTAACAGACACCCCACAAAAAGTTTCTATGACCACTCTGCCTTAGGTCAGTAGTCCGCTATCATTTTTCTAAGCGGTGTTTACGGCTCTAGGATGCATAGTATTTTGTATGCTTATACAAAAATTTGAAAAAAAATTGTATATTTAATAACTCAGAAATAATATTTAAAAAATAGACCGTCACGTAGTCATCCAGCTATAGTGTATGGGGCTTCTGTAGTACATCCATTTGAATGAATATTAATATTTCTGTGTGTCTGTTCAGTTCTTGATCAATGAACATCAAACTTGATACAATGATACAGGATGACATGAAGAAAGTCATCAAAGGAGCTGGATCCCAACTAATTTCATAACTCTAGCAATTGATTAATTTAGAATTAAAATATAAAGTTCTAATTTAAAATTCTTAAAAAGTATGTCTTTCTTTTCAATATTGGTTCCTTTATGTATATTTATTGCATTTTTAATGATTATTATGTTAAGAAAAAATTACAAGTATAGTTTTCTACACTTTGATATAAACGAGTTTTTATTCCACCCATTCAATGGACGGGTACTCCAGCTAATAGGGGATAATTACCAGTTAGACCTACCGTTTCTAATATACATACATAAATAGCATGGAATGGCTTGCTTCTAAGTAAATTTTCTAAAACAACCTACACCTAACGAGTTAAGTAGTTAAAATAAATTTAATAAATTTAATGATTATATGCTGATTTAATGTTTCTTAACACTAATATTCCTTTCCAAGACACTCGACAAATAGCAACTATTATAATATATATATTTAAATGAATAAGATATAATATTTGCAAAACAATAAATAAGGAAATACGTTGAAAATCCTTTTGTTGCGTTTAATAATTCCTATCAACTAGATTAGTTACAGTGATATCAGAACTGTGAACCCGCTGGGACAATGATAAATCTTCGGATTTACAACGCTAAAATCAGGGGTACGATTTCCGTCAGTGGACGCAGCATATAGCCCAATATGGCTTTGCTACAAGAAAACACACACACATAAGCAATTACAAAATATAGAAAAGGTTTTGATTTACAAATAATACATCATTTGATATATTAATACTTTTTAGTGCAAACAGCTATACAATAGGATATCTGTGCTCTACCAACCGAGGGTATCGAAACCAATTTTGACATTATAAGCGCTCAGGCTTGTCACTAAGCAACGGGGGACATTCACTTAGAAATTTATTAATTAATTAGTTTGTTGTGAATTACGCGCAAACCTACACGAGGGATAAACAGGAGACATGGGCTGCTTGTTAGCACGCTTACTGCACAATCTTAGCATCACGGGTTTGAATATTTGTTGCTAAATATGCTCGCCCTTTCACCCGTGAGAACGTTATTATGTGAAATCAATAACATTATCCGTTGGTAAAAGATTAGCCTAAGAATCAGTGGTGGATGGCGATGACTAACTACCTTCCTTCTAGTTTTACACTGTTAAATTAGGAACGGCTAGAGCAGATAGCTCCCGTGTAGTTTTGCACAAAACCCAAACAAACAAGCTCTTTTACTAACGAATAGTGGGATTGGTCATCACTTCATTACGCAAGAAACTAAGACCTGAGCTATGCAATAGAAGTTAAGTAACACTGATCTTCTAATAATAGCTTAAATAGTACGACTAGTTTAGGCTTAAGTTAGTGTAAAACTCAAATACTAATTTCTCATTCATGTTGCACTAATAAAGCAAGATCTGTACTGATCATGGATACTAGCCGCCTATCGTTACCTGGAAATATATAGAAGTAATACAATATGTTATTCTATTATTTTCAAACTAAGTGTATATTCCTAAGTAGCGTTTTTAATCAAAGTAAAAAGTTCAAATGTGAAAATCTATGTTACACGCTACAGATAAATATTTTGTCTAATAAACGAGATATTACGAGAGTTCTTTTACACAACTCTGCTCAAGTATAAAATACAATCTATTCTACTATTATTAACCATTCTTTACTTTCATCTAGGTAGCCCGGCATGGTCAGGTGGTTAAGGCACTCGATTCGTAAGCCCACGGTCGCGTGTTCGAATCCTCGTCACACCAAACATGCTCGCCCTTTCAGACGTGGGGGCATTTTAATGTGACGTTCAATCCTACTATTCTTTGGTAAAAGGGTAGCCCAAGAGTCAGTGGTGGGTGGTGATGACTAGCTATCTTCACTATAGTTTAACACTGTTAAATTAGGAACGGTATCTTTGGGCGAAAGTCAAACAAATTAAACTTGCATCCACATAATAAACAGAGTAGCAGTGAAAAAAGGTTTGAAATCCACAAAAAACTTATCTATAAACATCAACAACGTATATCAGTGGAGGGATATTCAATAACTATAGTTAGAGTACGCCAAGATATTCTACAAGAAAACCTAAAATATATCAAGAAACACGAAGATGCAACTGTTTACCTCTAAGACAGAGACTACAGTACAAAACTAATATAGTCACCTTTCAGGAAAACAGCAATGAAGTATATTTTGACCATGATATTGGAATCCCATAGCTAGCAGGATGTAGTTTGGCTGGCTGATTCCAGGTAGCCCGGGAGAGGTAGAGAGGTGTGTTCTTATTTAAGTTGTGCGTCCCCACAATTAAGGGGTATCAGTGGTGGATAAAACGCACCCATGATACACCCAGGCCTGATGGAGGTCTGGGAGTAGGTTTACGGGGTCGCCGAATCAGAATCTTACATAAGGTTTTGTGTTTCTGGACACCCTTATTCACAAGCTAGCGAGACCACACGTGACAGACGTGTTCAGGTGCCACTGCTGTGTATTCTAATGCGGTTTACTTCTGACTACGGATTACTTACTTCCCTTGGATACAAAGGTAACTGGGAGTAAAAAGAGCTTTATAAGGAGGTGAGTCCTTGGATCGTACGTTAGACTGTGAGTTGTTTTATGTAAGTTCACATAAGAAACTCTTTTACAACAGCCACTAAGATATCAGCTAGTGTCGGGCTTATTATTAGATAAATAAAACAGACATGTTTAAATATTTCATTTAAGCCAAGAGAGCCAGCCACAAATGACGTGATAACAAACAATATGGAAGAACCAGAAATAATGTGATGATAAACGACACAGTAAAGCCAGAAGTTACGTGATAACAAACAAGATGAGAGGGCCAGAAGTTACGTGATAACAAACAAGATGAGAGGGCCAGAAGTTACGTAATAACAAACAAACAAGACGTAATAGCAAACAAGAGAGGCCAGAGTTATGTTAGGGCCAGAAGTTACGTAATAACAAACAAGACAAGAGGGCCAGAAGTTACGTAATAACAAACAAGACCAGAGAGCCAGAAGTTATGTGATAACAAACAAGACGAGAGGGCCAGAAGTTACGTGATAACAAACAAGACGAGAGGGCCAGAAGTTATGCGACACTCAGAAGGCACCCAGAAATATTCAATGATTGTATATAATTACTCGAATGATGACCAAGTACTTCACTCCCTAGCATTCACCTAAAGAGGTTCCACCTTTTATCTAAATATCGTGGTAATGTTAGAGGCACTACACCTAGACCAGTTAAGAAAAAAGACATTACACTCAAACTAGATGCAGTATTAACACACCAGGTGGCCAAACACTTAACGAAGAATTATAGTTCACGCCTGAACTTAATTTTAGTGTGGAAAATCGTGTCGTTAGAAGCTAATAGGTTCACTCCTAGGAGACGTCGTCAAGTCTTCGACCAATTGACAAGCCTTAAAGTTCTAACTACATCTTTGTCGGTGGGATTCTAATTTAAAATGAGATAAATCAAAACCATGACAACCACCTCGTTGCCAGGTGGCCTGGAATAAAAATTAACAATGCGATTTTAATGACTGACCAAATATCTCCTTTTTGTAAGGGTCCTGATCCGGCTTTCCACATCAGGACAACAGATTACTTCTCTCTTACGCAACCTTGTTTGCAGCTACGAAGGGCACACGATCTTTTGGCATTGCCCTGCCGGTGCTCTAAGAGGGTTGAGTGATGGGCGACATATATAATTAGCACGGTGGACGCCGCCGCGTTTGCCCGCAGCTTCCCTCGGCGCGCCAACTCAACCGCCATCATAGAAGTGGTAATTAACCCCCAAACAACTTGATAAGGCCGAGAGAATGGGGTGTAGCCCTTACATGATACATAATTTGAGAACTTCCTTTCTGCACGAGAGGACACGCGAACAAACGGACAAACACGCGAGCATCAAAACTCACCAAAAAGCCCAAAATATGCACACGAAATACCAACATTTAAATCGTTTTTGTGCTTTTTGTTGAATATTCTGGAATACTGCATTAAGCTCTAATGATATTGTAAAAGGATATCAACACGAAATCGTAGGTTCCATGTATTTTGGAAAACGGCCAACTTTTCACTCACGAAACTCAACTAAAAGTGAAAGAAACTCTTCATTCAGTCTGAGTTTTGTGATAACAATCTGTTTCTGTAATGAAGTATACCTAGTTTTTTGTTTCATAATTTTCGGGAAAAAAACCTACAAAAGCAACTAGGCAACAACATCCACAACGCTAACACGTGGCAGTAAACCTGAAGACTTACAACACTAGCAATTGGGTTTCAATACCCATTTATGTTGCTCTTTGCTTAACTACAAATAAATAAACTTATCAAATAGTTAAATATAATTTTGTTGCAACATAACACGAACCGTGGATCCCTGGATTCACAATCCGGCAAGCTTACTGCCCTAGAATTCATACTTCGGGCACTATTTTTCAGAAACTGGCCCACCTTTTCCCGAAGAGCCCCTGAGAAAAACAAAAGCGTAAGAAAAACGAGAGAGAGGAAACATACTCCAAGAGTGATCAAACTTTTCTCTTTTGTAATTAAAATTTCTTCCAAATAATGATCTAAAGTGCTAGGCGTCACGTTAGCCCACACCGTAAATCTAGATAAATTCAACTTAATACTAAACGAATGAAAACTACATCAGCAGAGTACTGTATCTCTACACTGACGAATGAAGAAACCACATTATCTTGTTAAAAAACACTGACGATAGATTGTTAATGTTACATTCAGGAGGGATCGAAACTCCATCAACTAAACCATGAAAACAATGCTGTGCGTTTGGGAAAGATAAGCCTTTCTTCTTCAGGTTCAACCTTTGTCATCTTGTAACATGACTTCTTGAACCTATGTGTTTTCTGACATAATGAACAGTATCCTACGATATTAAATTAATTGAAAAAAAAAAAAGAATTGTTCAGCCTACCAAGATCATGTCTGATCTTAGATTTAAAAAACTGGCAAGTCTCAACAACAGAGAGGCGAGCGGATCATAACCAGCTATGGCGCTAGGATGGGGCACGTCAGATCACGGAATCAAAGATGGCTGCTACCTCAACAAGTTCACAACCAATTATCTTGTGTTAACAGAAGAAAGGAAATCCAAGCATGTGATGTATCATTGGAGGCTCTATTCGGTTTAAAAGTTAAGGGTTATTAGTTAGTTCGTTAGGCTTAAAGTACACGTTTGTTTGGATTTACTCTGATTTTACAAATGTTGTACGCACGTATCTTAAAATGTAACAACGTGAGACAAAATATAGTAAATGTATTAGTGTTGCGTTGGAGACGTTATTAATAAAGACAAAGTTGCGGCATTCATTTGTAGATAATATTACCAGATACTGATTACTTAGAAAATGAAAAACACGTGGGACAACACGTCTGCTTGACGTCTATCACGTTAGTAAACCTCAGTGAAAATATATATATACTCTAAATCATTTTCTCGTGATAACCTGAAGGGAAATCGAATGTAAAATGCGTGAGCTTCTTGGTAAACGCGTTGTCCAAGTGACATATTCTAGCCAGGGCGTTTAAAACGATCTCTCGTCAAACTACTATTAAAGTCGATTTATTAATTTTGCGTCTATTCAATTCACATCAATAAAATGGCTGGAGCTGCAAGAGAGATTAGTTATTTGATGAGCGTTGTTTAAACTGTTATATAAACTCAGCTGGCCCGGCATGGCCAGGTGGTTAAGGCACTCGACTCGTAATCCGAGGGTCACATGTTCGAATGCTCATCGCACCAAACATGCTCGCCCTTTCAGCAGTGGGGGTGTTATAACGTTATGGTCAATCCCACTATTCGTTGGTAGTCCAAGAGTTGGCGGTGGGTGGTGATGACAAGCTGCCTTCCCTCTAGTCTTACACTGCTAAATTAGGGACGGCTAGCGCAGGTAGCCTTCGTGTAGCTTTGCGCGAAATTTAAAACAAACATAAAATCAACCCGCAAAAAACGTGTTTTACAACATTTATTCTCAGTAGCGAAACAAAGTCTGGAAGGTAACATTCTATTAATATCGTTGAACGTTTTCCAGGGAAGGAATTCTGTTTCCTACAGGTCTTATTGGTGGAATTAAGATTTCTATCTTTAACGGTCTGACAAAGGAAAACTATGGATGAGTGGGAAAAAACAACAGTAAACAAAGAAACAAACCATGGACTGAGCTTCTTCTAAAGTAATATAAAGTATAGGCTCTTTAATATAAGAAAATAATTGCTCTCTCTTTAGCAACTGTTACAGCAGTAATTCTGTAACAATTGTAACTTTCTATAACAGTTATAACTGTCTGTAACAGCTGTAACTATCTGTAAAACCTGTAATTCTCTGTAACATTTGTAACATTCTATAACAGTTGTAACTCTCTGCAACAACTGTATTTTGTTTGTTTTTGAATTTCGCGCAAAGCTACTCGAGGGCTATCTGCGCTAGCCGTCCCTAATTTAGCAGTGTAAGGCTAGAGGGAAGGCAGCTAGTCATCGCCACCCACCGCCAACTCTTGAGCTACTCTTTTACCAACGAATAGTGGGATTGGCCGTCATATTATAATGCCCCCACGGCTGAAAGGGCGAGTATGTTTGGTGCGATGAGCATTCGAACATGTGACCCTCGGATTACGAGTCGAGTGCCTTAACCACCTGGCCATGCCGGGCCAGCTGAGTTTATATAACAGTTTAAACAAACTTGCGCGAAATTCAAAAACAAACAAACAAGCAATAGCATCATTGTTAACTAGTTTCTGATATTTCTTTAGCAACAGCATTGTTGACTAGTATCTGATACCTCTATAACAACATCATTGTTCAATGCACTCTTGTACCTCCATGTTAGCATCATTTCGCTGTTACGGTATTGTTAACCAGTTTATGCCGTTTCCATGGTAATAATACTGTTAATTAACTTTGATTTCTTCGTAGTAGAATCGATAAAATTCCTGACCATTTCCAACTCCCCAATAATAAGTAAAGTTGTTTTTGTTTGTAGTTAAGCAAAGAAGTACACAATGACCTTGGTGTGCTCTGCCCATCGGCTTTTCTAAACTTGGTTTCTGATGTTGTAATTTCGTAGACATATCGTTATGTCACTTGGGGGGGGGGGAGCAAAAAGTGGGAATAAAACGTATTAGAGCCACCCCTAACACTCAAAGAATTTATCCCCAATTTTGAAAGCTGTTGAAAGGACAAAAAACAAAACAACAACAGCAAAAACACATCTCTTATGTTTCCAGTACTGTTAATGGTCATGTAACATTGTGAAATAACTCAGAGAGACAGGGCAATAAATTTAAATAAAACCTCTTAAATTGAAAACATGTGTTTCAAAATGAATTATCACATATCGAATGTGTAAGAGGAAAACATCATGACACGTGTTTTAAAAAAACACGAGGTTTACTGAACAGAAATAAACAACTTATCATTGACAAACTGACAACAAATGAATTCTATGTTTTAGGAATTTCAGTGTTTAAGGAAAAAGTGGATACATGTGTTAAAGACGTGTATTTTAATATCGTATAGGAAATAGAAAAATAACGAATGTTAGCATTTATAATTAATTTAAAAACTACTAACACTTTCACAAGAAATATGAGTAATAAGCAATTTTTTCTTATTAATTTCAATGTATTTTAAAGGTTTAGGTCATGTGATTTTGCTCAAACGCATTGTTGAAAAACACAGAAATTCCAGCTTACACGTCCAGAGAAAACAAGCAAGTATTAGGCGAGGATCCATGCGTAAGTAACAAATATGTGACATGGCTTCAAAAATGAAAAGAACACGAAAATAACTGGTCAAAACACATTTATTTAAAATAGGATAATCTTGTTATACATGATCGTTTGAAGTTAAGCTAAAAGCAGGGCAATGGGCTATCTATGTTCCGCCCACCAAAAACATCGGATTCCAGTGTTGAAATTTCTCAGAGGGGGAGGGAAGGCTTTTACATATGAACACCGAAACTGTGATGTTAATTTGTTGTTTGTTTTTTTTAAATTTCACGCAAAGCTACACGAGGGCTATCTGCGATAGCCGTCTCTAATTTAGCAGTGTAATTCTTGGTCAACAATGCTGTTGCTATAGAGTTATAGGAAACTGGTCAACAATGCTGCTTTCACACAGATGTCAGAAACTAGTCAAAATGATTTACCTGGAGATACCAGAATAGAGCAAATGCCAATAGTGCAATTACCGTAGAGATATCAAAAGCTAGACAAGATTACCGTTAACTTCCTCAGGTCATCAGCTAATTATTCATACAGAAGATAGCCAATTCATTCCACAAAGCTTTACAAATCGTTTTTCCTTTCGCGAGAGTCACGTGTTATTCCTTCTGTGAAAATACTCTCGTGATCTAAATGAACTTAACAGTGAAGTGTTTTATTTTGAGGATTTTCTTTAGCTAATATTTTACAAATTAACTTCGCAAATTATAGATGAATATACATGATTCTGTGAGTATTTTGCGTTATGTATCATTATTCACGACATCTACAAAATCCCCACTGTGCTAAATTTATGCCAGGTACTGTTTCTTGCATGGTCAACAAAGTTAAAGAGCTGTATACTGTTGTGAGACAGACAGTGCCATCTTACTGGTTTTGGTGTTAGACTTTCAACAGCTTTGTTATACACTGTTCCTCGCCTGACTAACTACATCCTTAATTGACCAATTTTTGTTATACACTGTTCCTCACGTGACTAATTACGTTCTTACTTTACCAATTATTGTTATACACTGTGCCTCGCCTGACTAACTACATCTTTAATTGACCAATTTTTCCTCGCCTGACTAACTACATCCTTACTTTATCAATTTTTGTCATACACTGCTCCTCACGTGACAAACTACGTTCTTACTTTACCAATTTTTGTCATGCACTGTTCATCGCCTGACTAACTACACCCTTAATTGACCAATTTTTGTCATACGCTGTTTCTCGCGTGACTATGTTCTTACTTTACCAATTTTTGTCATACACTGTTTTTCGCCTGACTAACTACACCCTTAATTGACCAATTTTTGTTATACACTATTCCTCACGTAACTAATTACGTTCTTACTTTACTAATTTTGTCATACACTGTTCCTCATGTGACTAACTACGTTCTTAGTTTACTAATTTTTATTATAAACTGTTCCTCGCGTGACTAACTACGTTCTCACTTGACCAATTTTTGTTATGTGCTGTTCCTCACTAACACTGTTCTACTTTGAATTAGTAGATTTGAAATGAAAGCTTTTGTTTAACACATTGGTTTCAAAACTAACAGCATACTGATGTAGCTTCATTTAACAAGATGACCCTTCGCTATATTAAGTCCAGCCATTGCAGGTCTACGTGGCTGGTTTCTAATTGTTCCTGTTCAAATGGAATATTTCATTCTTTACTCATCAGACACTTTATTCAAGCTATATAAGACTGTAATGGGTTTGGTATTTTCGATCTGAACGACACCTAGATTTGATGGTCAGGAATCACAAGATTTATGCATAACTATTCGTTGTTTATAATCGCTGACCAGAGAAGAGATAACTAGTGGATTTCCTTCCCCTTATAGGGCTACTCTTAAGTGAATAGCTGGATTGACTGTCATAGTTAATTAAAAGAATGACAAAGCAGAGCGCGTTGGAGGCATTTCGTGGTTCCAGTCTTTGACTTACCGCGCCGCAGCCCGGTATGTAATTAGTTAACCTCACCCGTCCTGGTTGAAATTGTAACACCAACATGTTGCGCATTTGTGCTACTTGTAGTTCGTAAAATACTGAAAGCTTCACTTAAATCTGTAGCAGAAACGGAGATGTTTAGGCACGTGCAACAAACGCTTAGTAGGGGAGCACGTGGCATTTCTTCTTCATCATTATACTCTCCACCCCCTCCGGGAGTGAGGGTATTGCACACGGGTCCGTGTATGTGTGTGTCTTTGTCCGCATGCGTATCTCGAAACCTTATGGGTGGATGTACACAGAATATAAAGTCATATTAGTACAGTACTCTGCAAATATGGTTCTGATCCAAATCTAGATCACTTCGAACTTTTGACATCTACAAACGGACCCACACTTACGTTCCTCTAAAAGAGTTTTCTAAACATAAACAACATTATTATATAGAACACGCTTCAACTGGTGGGTAAATTTGTCTTTCAATTGGGTTATGGGTTATTTACGGTTTCGAGAACTTTACGAGCGACCAAAAGATTGGGCTTTTTGAGGGAACGGTTAGAGGATTAGCTGTAATCTTCAATTATTTATCATTGTCTGTGAAGGCAACATTGACGACTTTCCAGGGGCAACTTCTACTCGACTTCGAGCAGGTTCTGACCCGGTAACTACACTGTGATAAACTATCTCACAAGAAGACATGTATGACATATGATATTCCAAACTAACTCTAGGTGGTGACAAGCACTGGCCGAATTAATTTCTTGTTTATAAAAAACATATTTACTGACGAATCATCCTCATCTTTCTTGAATAAATAGCCCTAGCTTTATTGTATATTCTACGTATATTGTTAGTCCTAACTTTATTCTACATCATTCTGCCTAATTTTTATCACTAATTTTATTCTATAATTTACTAGTTTGTTGTTTCCATCTTTGTTTTACATTGTGCTTATTTTGTTAGCACTACCTTTATTCCATATTCTTCCTAGTTTATTAGACCTAACTTTATTCTGTATTCTGCCTATTATATTAGCCCTATTCTATATTCGGCCTATTATATTAGCTCTAACTTTATTTTATATTCTGCCTCTCTTAATCAGCCCTATTTCTATTCTATATTCTACATGTTTTTTTAGTCCTAACTTTCATTTTGTGACAAATATGTGTCTATTTATTTTCTAGAGTATGAAAGATATAATTAATTACAAAGAAAGTACAGCTCTCAGTTTAACTCACATTATTTTATTGGCACTAAATTTATCGTACATACCAGACTAACCCTCGTCTTCAAAGATCTAATCAGTCTATTCATGGCCGTTATGACCAATTAAGTTTCTCTAAGGTTACGCCAGAGTTCGGAAATTATATTAACCCTGAAACGTATTCTTAAAACCTTATAAATACGACACGCGAAATAAATATTCAGAATTAATAATAAAGAACAAAACAATAAGAGTCAGTTAAAGTTTGTAAAACAAACAATATGTTGGGGAAAAAAAAGGACTCCAAACAGCAGATCCAGGTAAAAGTAAGAAAACGAAAAACTACTAAGACAGGTGAAGAACTTAGATAATATCACCTGATGTTTACTTCAAAATAAAAAACCAAGTCTAGAAATAAGTTTTTCCTATATATATAAATCAACTTGCAACTTAAAACAGTAAATTAGTTAATCAGATTGTTTTAGTGAGAGACTAGAAGACAACAATTTCCACCATGTAAGACAAAGGACAACTGTAGTTTAAATATTCTTGTCGTATATTAACAGATGATAGTTACGGCTATTACTAACAACCAGTTTATCATAAAATGAACCTTTTTTGCGTTTATGCTGAATAAATTTCTTATAAATTCGTTGATTGCAATCGAGACTTTGAGATTTATGTTTTATTGATTCGTAATCTGAAGGTCTCAGATTCGAATCCCCATCATACCCAACATGCTTACAATTTTAAAAGGGAATGATGGTCCTGAACATCACCTGCTGGGAAGAGCAGGAAATTATTACGTTGTTTTACCTTACTTCAAGACCCGGCATGACCAGGTGGCGCTCCACTCTTAATCTGAGGATCGCGGGTTCGAATCCCCGTCACACCAAACATGTTCACCCTTTCAGCAGTGGGGGCGTTATAATGTGCGGTCAATCCCACTATTGGTTGGTAAAAGAGTAGCCGAAGACGTGGCGGTGAGTGGTGATGAGTAGCCGCCTTCCCTCTAGCTTTACACTGCTAAATTAGGAAAGACTAGCTCGGACAGTCCTCGAGTAGCTTTGCGCGAAATTCAAACCAAACCAAACATTCCTTCAAACACAATTCCTGTCACATTAAGTTTATTTCAGTTTTATATTGGTAACAGGAGTGAATAACAAGTTTGGAATCATTTTCGTGCATCATTGGATCATGGAGAAATACACTGCTGATCAAAATATTAAGGCCAATGAACATAAAGAAAAAATATGCATATGAGTAGAGTTTCAAAAGATGAAAATAAGAAAAGGGAAAAAAAGGTTTTAGCATTTAATGGGGAAAATGTGAACACTATGAAACTAGCCTAAATACTAGCTGGTCAAAAGTTTAAGACCATACCAAAAAGATGTCCTAAACAGGGTAGTAAATGCCCAACAAGAGGTGTCAGTATTGAGTTGCACGGCCGTCATTGTGAATAACTGCAAACATTCGCTTTAGCGTGGTCGATATAAGCGTTTGCAGAAGGCTGGCTGGAATGTTCTTCCAAGTGGGGAAGATGGCTTCACGAAAATCATGCACTCTTTGGAATTGACGTCCATTTCTATAGACTTCCCTTGTCATCCACTTCCAAACATTTTCAATGGGGTTCAGTTCGGACGAAAACGCTGGATGGTCCAAAAGAATTACGCTATTCGCTATGAAAAAGTCCTTTGTCCTGTGGGCATTGTGAATTTCAGCGTTGTCCTGCTGAAAGATCCAGTCATTTCCACACAAGCGAGAGCCTTCAGTCAATAAAGATGCTCTCTTCAACATGCCAATAAAGCCAGCTGCTGTTTGACGCCTCTGTATAATCTGAAGCTCCATTGTTCCATGGAAAGAGAAAACACCCCAGATCATGATGGAACCTCCTTCACTGTGTCGTGTAAAAAATGTCTCCGGTGGGATAGCCATTCGTGCCAGTAATGTTGGAAGCCATCTGGACCATCCAGGTTACATATTTTCTCATCACAAAACAAAACCATCATCCACTTCTCTATGTCCCATGTTTGGTGCTTCTCAGCAAAGTTTAACCGAGCTGTTTCGTGGTGTGGAAAGAGGCGTGGTCTTTGAAGACGTTTACGGTTTTTAAAGCCTTTCTCTCGTAGATGCCGTCTTATTGTTCTTGAGCTGCATTCTGCGTCCGTAAGGGCCTTAATCTGGTTCGACGATCGGCTAGTGTCTTGCCGGACAACCCATCAAATCCTCTTGCTCAACGCCGGCGAAATTTTATTGGGCCGACCACATGAAATTCTCGTTCCGTATCCCTCAGGGTTTTTTAGACATTTGCAACAGCAATGACACGTTGAGAGAGACCTTGCTTTTGCAGCTCTACAATTTTGCCACGTTCAAACTTTGTCAACTTTTTAGCCTTTGCCATGTTTTAACCCTATGTAACACAGGAGATGTCAGTGGGAGGTGTTGACAACGCCAATGCTTGAACACAAATGACTAAATTTAGTTACGTGTTTACCGATTAACTCTTCATTTCAGTATGGTCTTAAACTTTTGACCAGCTAGTATTTAGGCAAATTTCAGAGTGTTCACATTTTCCCTATTAAATGCTAAAAAGGTTTTTTTATTTTTATTTTCCCTTTTCGTATTTTCATCTTTCAAAGCTCTACTCAAATAAGTGATTGAGTCTAACAATGCAAAATGCATATTTTTTCTTTATGTTCATTGGCCTTAAGAATTTGGCCAGCAGTGTGTGTATATCCTTTCAATGATGAACCTTTCGTTAACGTGGACATCACTTTTTCAGAGCAGCATCCATGACTTAAAGGATCAAGAAAGAGAAGTAAATATTTACTAAATAGAAGAAAAACATTTTGAGTTCAAATCGTACATATTTATGCTAAAGTGTGCAAAAAATAAGCACTATGTGTTAAGCGCCAAACTTAACAATGGAGTGCTTGATGATCGAGATAGTTGATCTTTCAAAGAATAAACCAGACCTTCTTTCGATCAATACAGTCCAAATACATTGTTTTTTAAATAAATAAGTAAAATATATTTTTTATCGTGGTTGACTTATAAGTCTGACAAACGTTTAGTTGAACAGACAACCCACGTGTGTATAAATTTTCATTAACTTCTGATATTAAAAAAAAAAAAAACACGAAACAAACTTACTGTTTCTAGACATGAAAACCATATTTTGTTAATTGTCAGAACAGCACTGAATAATAAGGAGAAAGTGTTATGAAAAGAACAGGATAAGATGGAGGGAGAAGATGTTGCCAGTGATATAACACATAATGAATCTGGAATGAAGGGAGAAGATGTTGCCAGTGATATAACACATAATGAATCTGGAATGAAGGGAGAAGATGTTGCCAGTGATATAACACATAATGAATATGGAGTGGAGAGAGAAGATGTTGCCAGTGATATAACACATAATGAATCTGGAATGAAGGGAGAAGATGTTGCCAGTGATATAACACATAATGAATATGGAGTGGAGAGAGAAGATGTTGCCAGTGATATAACACATAATGAATCTGGAATGGAGGGAGAAGATGTTGCCAGTGATATGACACATTATGAATCTGGAATGCAGGGAAAAGATGATGCCAGTGATATAACACATAATGAATCTGGAATAGAGGGAGAAGATGATGCCAGTGATATAACACATAAGGAATCTGGAATGGAGGGAGAAGATGTTGCCAGTGATATGACACATAACACATAATGAATCTGGAATGAAGGAGAAGATGTTGCCAGTGATATAACACATAATGAATATGGAGTGGAGAGAGAAGATGTTGCCAGTGATATAACACATAATGAATCTGGAATGAAGGGAGAAGATGTTGCCAGTGATATAACACATAATGAATATGGAGTGGAGAGAGAAGATGTTGCCAGTGATATAACACATAATGAATCTGGAATGGAGGGAGAAGATGTTGCCAGTGATATGACACATTATGAATCTGGAATGCAGGGAAAAGATGATGCCAGTGATATAACACATAATGAATCTGGAATAGAGGGAGAAGATGATGCCAGTGATATAACACATAAGGAATCTGGAATGGAGGGAGAAGATGTTGCCAGTGATATGACACATTATAAATCTGGAATGGAGGGAGAAGATGTTGCCAGTGATATAACACATAATGAATCTGGAATGGAGGGAGAAGATGATGCCAGTTATATGATACATTATGAATCTGGAATGGGGGGAGAAAACGTTGCCAATGATATAACACATAATGAATCTGGAATGAAGGGAGAAGATGTTGCCAGTGATATGACACATAATGAATATGGAGTGGAAGGAGAAAATGTTGCCAGTGATATAACACATAATGAATCTGGAATGGAGGGAGAAGATGTTTCCAGTGATATAACACATAATGAATCTGGAATGGAGGAAGAAGATGTTGCCAGTGATATGACACATTATGAATCTAGAATGGAGGGAGAAGATGTTGCCAGTGATATGACACGTTATGAATCTGGAATGGAGGGAGAAGATGTTGCCAGTGATATGACACATAATGAATCTGGAATGGAGGGAGAAGATGTTGCCAGTGATATAACATAATGAATCTGGAATGGAGGGAGAAGATGTTGCCAGTGATATGACACATAATGAATCTGGAATATATGGAGAAGATGTTGCCAGTGATATGACACGTAATGAATCTGGAATGGAGGAAGAAGATGTTGCCAATGATATAAGACATAATGAATATGGAATAGAGGGAGAAGATGTTGCCAGTGATATAACACATAATGAATATGGAACCGTGAAAGGGAAACAAAGTTACAAGTGTGAACTAATAGCACACCTCCTCCTGTTGACATTAGCAATAACACTGCCGACTTGTCAACTCCAAATGCTAGACGTCAAGTGAGACCAAGGGAATTCTAGTTAACCATTCTGTATATTTCTCAGACAGCTTTCATGTTTCAGATCCAATTGTTTGGTTAAAGAATCGCAGACAAGCAGATTCCATGAGATGTCTCATTGCTTCATAGATCACACGATGCGACTAACACCATTTCTCTGTTGTAGAACTCTCCAGTAATTACAGCCACTCCAAGGGAAAATCGACTGTATGTTCACAAATCGAAATACAAAAAAAAAAAAAAATTCTTCTTGGTGTAAATTTTAATTGCTAATGTAAATAGCCTATCAATCATTATTAAATCTGTCGCACCCTAACCAAGCTGGTGAGCCCTGGTACTATCGGAAAGGTCTCCTTGGAAGTAAATTTAGTAGATATGACGTTTGGCATTAACTTCTCTTATACTTTTTTTTATAAGTAACACTTAGGGTTATAAGTTCTTATTAGTAATAATTATGGTTATAAGTTCTTATTAGTAATAATTATGGTTATAAGTTCTTATTAATAAAACTTGGGGTGCTGAGATAATACATTTGTTTTCTCTTTTATGGGTGATGGTCATTCCTTAAGTCACTAAATACAAAATAATAATAGAAAAAGAAAGAAACTGATGGCGGAACTTATTTTTTTTTACTTATATAAATATTAATGTTATCAATACTGTAACTTAACAACGGGTAACTTAGTCTCAGTATAAAATTTGATATTTATATCCGCGTATTATATATCTCATTCTCGACTGGTAAACAATAAGTCAAAACTAATCATATTTTCTGTACCTGTATGGCAGTTGAAATGAAGTGACAGAACTAGTAGAAAATATTGTTACCGTCTTGATCTATTTGTGAGATCTGACAGTCAGTCTTATAATGCATTCACTGCCCAATACCTGTAAGGGCCCCAGTAACTACTCATTAAAATGTCATTAGAGCTATACTTTAGAAGAAAGAGAATTCTAAACCAACAAACAAAAAGCACTCATGGAGATATTGGAAACTAGTCAAAAATGCTGTTATCATGAAGATATTGGAAACTAGTAAAAAATGCTGTTATCATGAAGATATTGGAAACTAGTAAAAAATGCTGTTATCATGGAGATATTGGAAACTAGTTAACAATGCTGTTATCATGAAGATATTGGAAACTAGTAAAAAATGCTGTTATCATGGATATATTGGAAACTAGTCAACAACGCTGTTATCATGGAGATATTGGAAACTAGTTAACAATGCTGTTATCATGGAGATATTGGAAACTAGTCAACAATGCTGTTATCATGGAAATATTGGAAACTAGTTAACAATGCTGTTATCATGGAGATATTGGAAACTAGTCAACAATGCTGTTATCATGGAGATATTGGAAACTAGTCAACAACGCTGTTATCATGGAGATATTGGAAACTAGTCAACAACGCTGTTATCATGGAGATATTAGTCAACAACGCTGTTATCATGGAGATATTGGAAACTAGTCAACAACGCTGTTATCATGGAGATATTGGAAACTAGTCAACAACGCTGTTATCATGGAGATATTGGAAACTAGTCAACAATGCTGTTATCATGAATATATTGGAAACTAGTTAACAATGCTGTTATCATGGAGATATTGGAAACTAGTCAACAATGCTGTTATCATGAAGATATTGGAAACTAGTCAACAACGCTGTTATCATGGAGATATTGGAAACTAGTCAACAATGATGTTATCATGAAGATATTGGAAACTAGTCAACAATGCTGTTATCATGGAGATATTGGAAACAAGTCAACAATGCTGTTATCATGGAGATATTGGAAACTAGTCAACAATGCTGTTATTATGAAGCGACAGAAATTAATCAGTAATAACTTTAAACTGATCAGATCAGAGGCTGTTTACTCAAATTATGGCTTAAGGACTCTAGATGCTACTTCACAACATTTATATATTAGGTTCTTGCTATTTTAGTGTTAATACAAACAGGGAACTGAATATTTTACCCAGAATTTACCATTAACGTGTTCACATGAACTGAGAAACAGGTTAGACAAAATACACGAAGTAATGTAGTGATGCTCTTACAACGGATGTATTACAATAGGGTTAACAACATTTACCATGTATGCACTAAAACAAGTTAATAATATTGGCAGCGTGGATAATCTACAGTTACCATCGTTATGTTAAAACAAGTCCTTGGTATTGTTGCCATAGCTACACTAAACAAGTTAATAACATAATTCACATACATGTAGAGTGAGGCGAGTTAGTAACAATCTCACCATGGTTAAACTACTGGTATTGTTTCCACAGGTAAAAGAGAAAATAATTATATTGTTATCACTAGGAGAAATTAAAGTGGCTATTATCACGGAAATAAGAATTTATTATTATTATTATGAGTATTACAAGATAAGATAGCTATTACCACGAAGTGAGGAGTACATACGGAAATACCGGAACGTACCATAAGAAGGTACAATGAAACAGAAAATATGGTGGATCTGTATATAAATAAACGTATTACGTATAAATGACACCAAGTCTCAAGGACGATAAGCTAACAACAGAATAGTAAACTCAATGGTAGCTTAGTCGTCTTTTAAATAATCGATAGTACAATTAATAAACTATCGTGGTTTTTTTTGGGTTTTTTACTTTTAAAATTACATTTATCCGATCAGTCAAATACCTGAATAACAAATTACTTAGACGTCAAGTTGAATGACCTAACATCTTTTACTAGATCAGAAAAAAAGTGTAATATACTTATTATATGTGGTGTCAGACATTATGTACCAGTTCTTTTTATAAGCCGTTAACAACCGCTAGGGGTCTCGCATGTTACATCATATTGTATAATTTTAATTTCGTTCGTTATAACATTCGGTGAAAAACTGACTACAAAATTAATAGGGTAAAACACGTTGATTTGTTTGTTGGTAGAATTTCGTTCAAAGCTACTCGAGAGGCACCTGCACTATCCACCTCTAATTCTGAAATGATATACTAGAGGAAAGCCAGATAGTCAACACCATTCACGATTGAAAGAGCAAGAATATTTGGTGAATAGTTTCGATACCACGATTTGCAGTTTGTCAGTAGAGTACCATAGCCAACAGGTCATTCAAAACCAAAAAAACAAAATTACATAACATGAGATCTCAACGGCAATTAGCGGTAATATTTGCGATATTTTTGTGTCACATGTTATTAAGAACCCGATAACCAGCGACTTCTGAATTAGTTCGTGATTACATAATTTACGAAAAAATATTTGAAAATCGAAAGGGTCAGTAATTCTGGGGTTAAATGGTTTTCGTATGTCCAACTTGCACATAATCAGTATATTATAAAAGTAAGAAACAAAAAAAATTAATACATATTTAATTTTGTTTATTTTGGGTAATTATGAAATTCACTGTTACAAGCCAAGATAATTACTTTTTTCCCGGAACTATTGAAAGACTTACGTGATCTAAAGGAATTTAACGTAAGGGTCATGACGTTTACGTTTTAAACACAATACCGGAAATTCGATTTGACACAGGGAAGGACATAACAGTTTCTAGTGGTCTGCCTTACTCTGCCTTGAGGCCCGGCATGGCCAAGTGTTAAGGCGTGCGACTCGTAATCTGAGGGTCGCGGGTTCGCATCCCCGTCGCGCCAAACATGCTCGCCCTTTAAGCCGTGAGGGCGTTATAATGTGACAGTCAATCCCAATATTCGTTGGTAAAAAAGTAGCCCAAGAGTTGGCGGTGGGTGGTGATGACTAGCTGTCTTCCCTCTAGTCTTACACTGCTAAATTAGGAACGGCTAGCACAGATAGTCCTCGAGTAGCTTTGTGCGAAATTCCAAAACAAACCAAACAAATACTCTGCCTTGAAGAAATGAAATCAAAAACAGATTTATCGTGCTATAAAGCTGCATGCGTGTCTACCTTAACTGATAATTATATTTCTTGGGTTCTATCATTTCGCATTTTCTTTTGTTCTTCTGTAGTCTTGTAGAATCGAAACCACATGTTACTAATTTAGCAGCTACTTTTTACCAACGAATAGCGGGATTGACCGTTACATTATAAAGCCACCATTGCTAAAAGGGCGAACATGTTTAGTGGATGGAAGGTGGATTCGAATCCTCGACCCTAAGATTGAGAGTCAAACTCCCTAACCACCTGACCATGTCGAGCCCTTACTTTTTGGAATTAAATAATAAGGATTACTGAACGGTCCCTCACATTCCTAAGAAATAAAAAAGTATATTTTTATAGGTCAAAGATCACGGAATCAGATAAAGGAGCACAGTTTAAACATAACTGGAAAGAAACCAGAAATTTGTGCAGAATTAGTTAGAATGACAGAAAATAGCACTGACTGCCTCCAGTTTTCTTATAAGCCTGTATTTGTTTTTGTTTGGTTTTAGAATTAAGCCCAAAGCTATACAGTGGACTATCTGTTCTCTGCCTACCAGAGGTATCGAAACCCGTTTTTTAGCAATGTGAGTCCACAGACATGCCACTGTCCCACTGGAAAGCATAAACCTGTGCAATGTGATTAACTATGTTTTAGTGAAGGCAATATTCTGACGCAGAATAGCCAGTAAAGTCCAAAACAAAATTATTTGATTCATTGCTCGATGTCCAATCAGATATCGCCTGTCTTTCAATAATAAATATTCGCATTAGTCTCTCTGCACTGCTGATAGTTATGCACATTTTATAAAAGAAAAAAAGTGTGTACTTTTAACTTCATTTGTTTATGGATCAAGCGTGGCCTAGTATCTAACAAGCCGGGATGCCAATAGAAAGGTCCAAGATTCGAGGCTTCAGCATGCTCCGCACTTTATTTGTTGTTGACTGGTTGTCAGTCTTTTTTTTGTTGTTGACTGGTCAACAGTTTTAAATTAGAGTTGGCTATTCTTGAACCATGACCTGATGTTTTAGCCCATGTGCTGTTAGAGACTAATGTGTACATTACTTTATGTAAGGTTTCTAAACTGAATTTGTAAAATTTTGTTACGCGCTAAGAAACGTGCTCACTAATATCGTAAGCGTAATAATCAATTACAATCCGATAAATAAAATAGTCCCTCATGACACAGTGGTAAGCCTTCGGATTTATAATGTCAAAATCAGGATTTCGATTCCCTTCGAAGGACTCAGCAGATAGCCCAATGTAGCTTTGTCATAAGAAAAACACAAACACACACACATGAATAAAATAATTGTTTGCCTGTTTCAGGTTTTCACGCTAAATGTATGTAAGAACACTTTTCGCATAACAGTTTTTAGTTTCAAATTGATACACTAGAGAGAGGGCAGCTGGTCAACAGCGGTAATCCAATTCTATACCCACTCTTGTCTGATTAAACGGTAGGATTTAACCTTCACTTTTATAACGCACCCACATCTTACAACGAATAGCGCATTTCTTTTTCTTTTTTCGATAAAAGTCGCGAACCACAAATGCTCAAGTTACGTTAACTTTTGGGACAATTGAGATATAAGAGCTTGCTCAGTTCTAGAATATTTCCTGGCGCTAATAGGTGGCCTAACCATCGAAAGCCGAACATTTCCGACACCTTGTGTTTCTTTTTACAATGATCATTTAGCCTTGGCCACGTTCCAAGGTCAGCCTGTCTTCCAGTTACATGGGTAAAATAATAAATGTCTGTTAAAGCTAAGCTGGTTTTGTCCAACATTTTTTCTAAAACCAACGTACGCTTGCATATAATTATTAAGACGTAGAGTTTTCTCGGACTGCTGGCGCAAAGCGTTTTTTTGGACGCTTAACTCAGGCTAGTTTCTTGCATCATTTTTAGCGCGTATTTTCAGATTCTGCAAACATTACATAGCAGAAAAGGTATCATCTGTTGTAATCCAACCTATATCAGGATTACGAAATACCGTTTCAAGAACGAATAAATGTAGGCTAACAGAAGTCGTTATTGAGACGAAATCCAAGTTCGGAGTAAATTTTTTGTCCCAATCAAGTGTTTAAGAGGTTTCGACTAATTGTTTGTTAATTATTTTCATTAACAAATTCTTTAGTAAATGTTCACGGAAAGAAAACAAAACAGCACAAGAATTGACAATCTACCACTGTGTGTCCATAAAACCAGCTCTAATGGTTAGCAAAGGGTGATCCAAATCAGTAAACGTTGTTATATATTAATTTCATTTTCAACATGATCGACCATCTCGTGCTGCCATTAAATCCTTTGCTTTGTTTTACTTGCCTGGAATCTAACATCATACACATTGCAATACAAATAATCGAAATATAAAACAAACTCATACTAAATCTACTAAACTAGACCCAAAATCGGTACTTCATACCTATCTAATTAAAACATATAACAAAAGTTAAGTTATCCTAAAGGTAAACAGTGCAAATTAAGACACAGCTAGGCCTGATAAACTAAATGTTTACTAAAAATTGTTGCATTTTTTTATGTAATGCTAAATATATATGTTTACTGATCGTAACGTTATAAGAGGTCTGTGCTAAAGGCGACTTTTTAAAATCTTCCCTGGTGGGACAAAATACCTAAAGTCGGTCCTGCGTTTTCACTAGATTGTAAGGGCTGTTTCTCTGTTGATTTCAGTTTTCTTCAAATCGAGTTTAATGTCGCAACCAGAGGTTGAAGCACCTACTTTGTCACCTTCCCTCAGGAGCAGGCATCAGACGCTGCTTTATCGTTCGAGCTCAAAAGCGGAATCATAGCGTTAAAATGATAAAATATTTTTATTATAGGTGACGTAGTTACTAAGAAACACAAATAGTCTATTAAAACATTTGATATATTACGTTTTATAATTCTTCTGTGTGTATAAAACGTACGCATTATTAAAAGGCTTATTATTTACATAATATACAACAAATGTTCATTTGTGTGTGTGTTTGTCTCTTTGCAAGGCAAAGCAACATCAGACTATCTGCTGAGTCCACCGAGGGAGATCGAACTCCTGAATTTAGCGTTATAAATCCATAGACTTATCGCTGTACCAGCTGGGGACGGTCCGTCTTTAGTGCGTTTTGTGTTTTTCTTATAGCAAAGCAACATCAGACTATCTGCTGAGTCCACCAAGAGGACTATCTTTAGTTACAATTTTCTAGCAGGAGAGACGGTTTACAAATCATTATAAAAGCCAAAGGTTCTAATAATGCAGTAATGTGGTACAGTTAGAAAGGTTTTAATAATGCAGTAATGTAGTACAGTTAGAAATTATTAAATTGATAAGATATGCGTTCCTAGAGTTTGATTTAATGTTAATTATTTTTATATGGTAGAATATTTATTGTGCATAATTTACACGAAGGCAAAACAGCTTTCACGCCACCAAAAAGTCAATAAAAACCTGTTCAACAGTAACATTTACCAATATTATCCAGCATGAGCAGGTGGCTAAGGGCCATTCGACTAGTAATCTAAGAGTCGCGGCTCCGAATACCCGTCACATCAAACATGCTCGCCCTTTCAGTCGAGATGGGGGGGTGGGGGGGGGGTGTTACAATGTCAGGGTCAGTCGACTGTTCGTTGAGCAAAGAGCAGTCCAAGCGTTGGCGGTGGAGGGTGATGGCTAGTTGACTTCCCTCTAATTTTACACTTCTAATTTAGAGACAGCTAACGCAGATGCCCTCGTGCAGCTTTGCACGAATTTAAAAACAACCCAAACTGAATCTTGCTGTTTAATTTAAGTAAGTTACGTTGGGTGCTTTCTCTCTTTAGTATATCTGCATATAATTTAATATTGACGTAAGTATTCCCAACTATTTCATGCCAAATACATATCTTTATTCAAAATAGAAATTAGGTTCAGAACGTGTAGTCTTCATTATGATGGTGACGTCACATGTAATTAAAGTAAACTCTTTGGTTCTTGTATCTTTTGTTATTAAGCACAAAAACACTATATAACACAGTACACAGTTAACACTACATTAAAGTAAACTCTTTGGTTCTTGTTTCTTTTGTTATTAAGCACAAAAACACCATATAACAGAGTACACAGTTAACACTACATTAAAGTCAACCCTTTGGTTCTTGTTTGTTTTGTTATTAAGCACAAAAACACTATATAACACAGTACACAGTTTACACTACATTAAAGTAAACTCTTTGGTTCTTGTTTGTTTTGTTATTAAGCACATAAAACACTATATAACACAGTACACAGTTAACACTACATTAAAGTCAACCCTTTGGTTCTTGTTTGTTTTGTTATTAAGCACATAAAACACCATACAACACAGTACACAGTTTACACTACATTAAAATCAACCCTTTGGCTCTTGTTTCTTTTGTTATTAAGCACAAAAACACTATTTATATAACACAGTACACAGTTTACACTACATTAAAGTCAACCATTTGGTTCTTGTTTGTTTTGTTATTAAGTACAAAGCTATACAAAGGGCTATTTTTGCTCTGCGCACCACGGGTATCGAAACCCGATTTATATATATATAGAAGGTAGAAATGTGCAGCTAAAAGTGATTCATAAATAACACAAATCCTCTTCTAAATCTACTTGGCAGGTGTGATCGGTGGTACACAAACAACTCTCTGTTCTCTGCCCATATCGGGTATTGAAACTCAATTTTAGCGTAGTAAACCTGCAGAATTACGGCTGAGAGTTTTCCCAGTGGGTCAGCGATAAGCTCAAGGAATTATAACGCTAAACTACCAGGTTCGATTAGCCATGACCGACACAGCAGATAGTCCAGTGTAACTTTTGCTCTGCAAAAAAACAACAGAAAGTTACTGTAAAGAGCCGTGTTGGGTGTGTGGATGGATGGGTGGGTGTACACATATGAATTTTGCTAACCTAGGAACGAGTTACAAAGCAAAAATAATCAAAACTTAAGACCTTACAAATGATCCAACAGTATCGAAAACATTATATAACCATATATAGTATACACGTTACTTTCACTTTGGTACAAATAACATGATGTTTTCTTTGGCTGGTTTGTTTCTAAGAGGGACCTTTGTTTTTTTGAATTTCACGCAAAGCTACACGAGAGCTATCTGCGCTAGCCATCCCTAATTTACCAGTGTAAGAATAGAGGGAAAGCAACTAGTCATCACCACCTACTGCTAACTTCTTTTACCAATGAATAATGTGATTGACCGATGATTATAACGCCCTCACAGCTGGAAGGGCGAGCATGTTTGGTGTGACAGGGATTCGAACCCGCGACCCTCCGATTGCGGGTCGAGTGCCTTATCCACGTGGCCATGCCGGGCCTAGATGGACCTTTAATAAGAATAAGCAGTTCATATGAAAGGTCTTTTTAAACCTAATTAATTACTCAGCTTGAAAAACCTCAGACAAACACGTGGTTGGATATTCGATAAGTTTGTGATAATACTAATATATTGTCCTTATAGGAGATGACCCTAAAGTGACGTTAGTATTTTAGTTTTGTTTTTGTTAATTCGCGTTCAACATTATTACAGCGGTTTTAATCACATAGTTTCCATTTTAACATGTGCGAGTGCGCTGCCACCTGGCGGACGAAATTTATTGCGTTTTGCTGAAAGCAAGTAAATACAGTTCTAGTCAAACAACTACGCCCCTAGCCCCACTAGCTGTAAACAAGAAACGTTAGTTTCTTTTAATTCGCGTTCAATATTATTACAATGCTTTCAATCACACAGTTGCCTTCTTAATATTTCAACTGTGCTGCCACCTGGCGGTTGGAAATTATTGTGCTCTCACGTGGCAGACGAAAGTTATTGTGTTTACGGAAATCTGATAAATATAGTTCTAGCCAATCCACCACCACCTTTCTTCCCTAACCGTAAACATGATGGCTTATAACGCGAGAAATAGTGTTTTGATACCCGTGATCATCTAAGTACAGATAGATTAATGTGTAACTTTCTGCTTAATGGCAAACAAACAAACAAATGATAATTTTACACTCGGTTCGCTCTTTTGTTGTTTCAGACAAAGATATTAAAATATCAAAATAAATTTCTACCTCACAAGAAATTAAAACCTAAAATACAATTCATCAAAATATGCAAACCTTTTTCATACCTTCTGCTTTGTATCAGTGCCTGGTCCTTCGAGTGAGGTTTGGCTCTTAGCTATAAATAATTTAAAATGTTCTTGATAAATGAGTGTTTGTTTTCTCCCAAGGCGATACCTTAAACATAATTCTTGTTGTTTTGAATTAAGCACAAAGCTACACAATGGGCTATCTGTGCTCTGCCCACCACGGGTATCGAAACCCGGTTTTTAGCATTGTAAGTCCACAGACATGTCACTGAGACACTGGGGGTCTTAAACGTAATAGCATTAAGATTAAACATTTCAGGTGATCCTTACGACGCACACCCGCTTGCGTGCTTTGAACAATTATTTTACGCAGTCGACTCTCCTATTCTCGCAAGACAGGCCAACATTGCGTTTCGTCCATTTAGTGCTCTGGGTGCTTTTAATACGTGACAGCATCCGCTTTAGTATTTTAATTCTAGATACAAAAATGGCGCACAACCAAGACATATTTTGGGTGTCGCCATTGCTCTGATCTTTCTCTAAGATTGTGTTTAACTAACAGTCTCCTTTTCTTTTGTTCGTTTGTTTGTTGGTAGAAAGCTACAGGAAGACTATCTGTGCTAGCAATCCCTAATTTTGAAGTAATAGACTGGAGAGAGAGAATGCAGTTAACCAACATCACTCACCGCTAATTCTTGGGCTGCTCTTTTACCAATGAATATGCCCCCAGTGGCTCAGCGGTATGTCTGCGGACTTACAATGCTAAAAATCGGATTTCGATACCCGTGGTGGGCAGAGCACAGAGAGCCCAATGAGTAGCTTTGTGCTTAATTTAAAACAACAACAACCAACGAATATTGAGATTTATCATAACGTTATAAAAAAAACCCACTAGAGAAAAGATAGGCGTGTTCGATGACGTCATTAGAGCCTACGACCCGTAAATTGCGAGCAGAATTTCCTTACCACCAGGTCAGGCCAGGAAATTGTTCTTGATACAATAATTGTTCGAATAGTCATTAACCTTGAAAGAACTTGTAGCAATTACCTTGCAGTGAAAATGTACGCAATTCTAACAACTGCGAATTTGACTGATTCGTCATCTCTAAAAATGTATAAATAAAGGCATTTGTCAAGGTTAAGTATCTGTACTCTGGCCTACTAGTATAACCAGGGCTTGAATTCTCTTCATAGAAAATGATCGCTCTTTCAGCAATGAGGGGGTGATATAATATCCCTGTAAATCACACTATTCGTTGGTAAAAGTGTAGCCCAAGAGTCTAGTCTATCAGTGCTATCTTAGAGGTGGCTAGCACAGGTAGTCCTCGTGTAGCTTTATGCGAAATTCACAACTCACTAATCTAAACTATCTGCATCCATACTAAAAGCCAACCACTCAGTGGCATGTCTGCGGACTTACACCGTTAAAAACCCGGTTCCTGTACTCGTGGTTAACAGAGCACAGAAAGCCCATTGTGTAGCTCTGTGTTTAACCTTTACAAAACAAACAAACAATATTTACAACTCATTTGTGCGCCAAAATGGTTCCCAGCCTCACAAAACACAAAAACATTTTGACACGAACAACAGCTTAAATATATATATATATATATATCTAACACAAAAATTAGTAAATTACCAGATTACGACCGTGTAAGATGAATGACATTGAGGTCAAGATGGGTGTAAAGGTCATGTAACGTGAAAACAACAACGACAATGATAGGATATTTTAAAAGACGAATATGTAACATTGGATCGCAAGTACGTCTCTCTCTTTCATTATTTTAAATAGTTAGGAACACTGAATTCATAATTAATGTCATAAATAGATCAAGACTACTTATGTGATTTTTTTTTGTCTTGGAGGTCACGGTCTATGGATACTATCGTGTACCGAATCAGCAAGAAAACAAAAATCCTCTTCGTTCTGGATACCCCACTGTGCATCAAACAGCCGCAGATCCTCGGCAATCCCGAGCTTCAGGCTATCAGACAGGAGTCACCACGGTGCTCGGTGGACCATCTTAGCCGACCAAGGCCGCCCGCGGGTGATGACAAGCCATTTAATCCAGCCGAGTTAAGCTGCCACAGGAATGTTTCCAATGGCAACCATTGGAGAGGACGAGCACAGAGCTGCGTGGGGTGACATCTTCATAGTTGAGGAGATGTCGACGTTTCCAAGAAATAGGCATAGTTGTCATACCGCTAACCGCACTGGCCAAGTCTGAGCCACAAAGAAGCCGGGTAGTAACGTGAGCTCTTGTTACTGTGAGTGTATAAACATTAACCACAGTAAAAACTATCAACTGAATTGTAACACGAGTAGAATTCAGCTAAACTTCAAATACAGAGCACTGATTCTTAATAAAAGAATATTCTTTAAAAACAAAACAAAAGAAGAAATACCTTTGGTTGTTTGTTCTTGAGCACAAAGCCACACAATGGGCTATCTATGCTGCGCCCATCACAGGTATCGACAACCAGCTTTTAGCGTTATAAGCCTTAAGTCTTGTCGTCGAAACTGTAGGAAGAAGGGTAAAGGAGATGAAATATATATATATATATTTGTTGTTAAAGGCAAAGCTACACAATAGGCTATCTGCGTCTTCCCGCCATAAGGATCGAACCTCGATTTTAATCCTTATAACATATTAAGAGTACCACTGAGCCTACTCAGTGGACAATGAAAATGAATACAGAGTGTATTGTAGTTTGACACAAGATTAATTCTGATCTCAGACAAAAAGAAAACACAAAACATTATCTTTCGTCATGAGTTGAATAAGCTTCAACTTTTAAAAATAAAAATATACTGGTTTACACAAATTATACTATACGGGTCAGGCTAAGCTGCCAGTACAAACTCATTTATTCACACAAAGCTAAAAGAGGTGGGGAGATAACAAAACAAAATACAATATAAACAATCCACTTCACGTTTCGCAAAACGATAGCAACTTTGGTGAAAGGGTATTTTGATGGCCCAGTGAGAAATAGGAGAACTGACGCGAACAATGTGCTCAGGTCATGAACAACAAAAGTACACATTTTAATACATAAAACATTTTGTATATAAACGTATACTAGGAAATTACAACCCCGAAACCCTCACGAATTTATCTTTAAGAGCACAAAAATAAATCCAATCATTTCAGCTGTTAAACTTACAAAAGGTCTCCTGGAGGGACACCGGAAAGTCTTCGGAGTTACAACACTAAATTCAAGGGTTCGATTCTCTTCGGTGAACACAGCAGATACCTCGATGTGGCTTTGCTATAAGAAAACACACACACACAAACTAATGAAAATATATTATACAAAATTAAGGAAACCGATATCAAATAAAATAAAATGCAAGATATGACGTCATAAAACCAGATTCTTTGATTGGCGGAAAACGAAAACTGTCGAAATTAGAAAAAAACAACAACAGTAAATACAAGGTTCACTAGTAAATGGGGATAAAGACTCCAGCTAATCACAAGACTGATTTGTTAAAATCAAATATGTGATTCCCCAGCGTGTCACGTTCTCTACAAATTAAGAACCAATTAACAAACGTGATCTTGAAGGCTAATGACCTTCGAATACAAATCGTTTAGAGCAACGACCAACGAGGACACATGAACATATCTAAAGTGTAAACCCGAAATGTATCCTAAAAAAATCTAATAAAAAACAAGAATAACTTATTACCCCTACCATCTGTTTAATACATCAGCTAGAACCATACAAAAATAAAAGAAACAGGAAGGGGAAGACGCAAAAACGTGTCATTGGAGAGGATTCTATAATGATACTCTAACAGAACAACACGTTAGCTTCGAAGCCATCTATTCCTTATCGAACGTTAATTGGTACCTGTGTTTGATTAGTTTCATTTAGAAACATACTTTATCTATTACGTAACTAACGTATGATCACAACTCTTTACATCCATGTTTAAAAAGAGATATTGTTGATTTTCATGAAGTATCCAATAACCTAAAAAAAACCTTATTAAAATACTAATATTTTCTATCCAACTTCTGTCTATCGTCTTATCTGTCTAGCACAAATCGCCACTGTTAAATCTTTATTTATATGAATGTTTAAAAATTAACTACATTTTTTTGCATGAACATGAAGTACTGATAATCTATTGATGTATATTAACATGAAGTACTGATAATCTATTGTTCTATATTAACATGAAGTACAGATAATCTATTCGTGTATATTAGCATGAAGTACAGATAATCTATTCGTGTATATTAGCATAAAGTACAGATTATCTATTGGTGTATATTAAAATGAAGTACTGATAATCTATTGGTATATATTAACATGAAGTACAGATAATCTACTGGTGTACATTAACATGAAGTATTATAATCTACTGGTGTATATTAACATGAAGTTCTATAATCTATTGGTATATATTAACATGAAGTACCGATAGTCTATTAGTCTGCATTAAAATGAAGTTCCGATAATCTGTTAGTGAATTTTAACATGAAGTACCGATCATCTATTATTGTATATTATCTAAAAGGACAGATAATCTAATGGTGTATAATAACATGAAGTACTATAATCTATTGGTATAATAACATGAAGTACTATAATCTATTGGTGTATTAACATGAAGTACTGATAATCATTGGTGTATATTAACATGAAGTACCGATAATCCAATTTTGTATGTTAACATGAAGTACCATAATCTATATGTGTATATTAACAAAAAGTATGATATTCTATTGATATATATTAATATGAAGTACAGATAATCTATTGGTGTATGCTAACAAAAAATAAGATAACTTATTGATGTATATTAACATGACGTTCCGATAATCTGTTGGTGTATATTACCATAAAGCACCGATCATCTATTGGTGTATTTTAACATGAAGTGCCGATAATCTATTAGTGTATATTAATAAGAGCACAGATAATCTATTTGTGTATATTAACATGAAGTACTGAGTATTAATAGTGGCTGTAGGGGTAATCTTTTGATATCAAGATAAATGGTGTAAAAGAATGAAACTAATGTTAAACTCACTTTGAGAACAAATGAGAAATACCTTGGGCCTTAAACTATAATACTTTGGACGAATTTTATTGTGCTGGAATATTTTCAAGAAGACAGTTTTATATAGACTCAGAAGGAAAAATATTGTAATAGATCTGGTAACTATCATATCAAATTACTGTCGTTTCACAAATAGTGAGTTTGACTGTGTGGGTATTTGGGTATTGATGTTGTTAAATACCCAGGAGGGTCAGGTACATTTGACCTCTTCCTCCCTCCCGAACGATTATAGCGTCTGTCTTAGGGTTTTTTTTGTTTTGTTTTTTTAAGCTTTGGGCCAGAGTAAAAGTATAACATCATACTCAGGTCCATTTCAGGGCTCAGTCCATGCATGGACGAACAAGAAGTTTTTGTTTTTTTCCATTTAATTTTTTTTTTGTATTTTCATATATATATATATTTTTTGTATTTTTCTCCTTTTCTCGATTGAGAGAATGCTACTACTACTTGTAGTAACACAAACACTCACACAGAAAAGAAAGTAATAATAATTATTATTATTCAATACTTGAATAATAATTCAAAAAAGAGAAGAGAAAAAATAATAATAATAATAATGATTAAAAAAAGAAAATAATAATTATAAAAATAAAAAGAAACAAGGACTAAGTGTCTAGTGGATAGTGGCCAGCTTGTGCTACATTTCTTAAATATATGTTAACAGGGGAGAGGTATTTAGGACCATTTACATCATGTACGTGATATCTGTCGAGATCACACATTAAGTCATTTTTGTGCCAATTCTTATTGAAATATTTTAGAGAATTATGCAAGAGTCTTTCAGCTATTGTATCTATGTTTGCATACTTGTGCATGAATGTGGTTGAGGTGCTACGTGGTACTTTGTATGCTGAAGTTAGTACAGAATTTTGTATACGTTGAAGTTTCTGTACATGTGTGGGTGCTATGTTAATCCAGGCAGGTGATGCATATTCTATTGTTGGTCTTTATTTGTGAAACTATTTCACAAATAGTTTCAATGCACGTTGAATGTATAAATACTACGCCAAAAGTCCAAGTGGCTCCATCTATCACCTCTGTTAATTATTTTATATGGGAATGTAGGGCTGATTCTTCTTTTTAAAATAAATTATTTTAATTGTTTTTGACGAGTATTTTTTTCGTGTGCCAAGTTTGTCTGATATAAAATAAATTACCTGTTATCTGTTACTCCATCAAACGATATAAACGTGACTAGTATCAACTCTGGAAGCTATGAATTTTGGGTGGGTATAGCCTACAAACCTCTTATGTATCTATAAATCTACTACTAAGTCCGATCGTTCTATTATTCATTTATCTATATATAAATAAGTGATTTAGGCTTTGTTCTAAACACCGGAGGTAAGACAAGCGCGTGAATCCTGATTTAAATCCCATATATTCGAACCAGAGGTGAAGGTAAGCGTGGGAAACTGGTGGAATATCCCCCCAGGAAAGTTATGTCTAAAATGGCTCATTCTAATTAATTTTTTGCGTATATATAACCTATAAATAATTAATCATAAGATATTGTAACAGTATACATTTTGATATTTGGTTTAACGTTAGATCCAGACGCACGTGCGTACGTATAGCTTCGCCCTTACCATTTCTTTCTTTCTTCATTTATCTTTGCATAGCTGTCCCTAACTGTTTACTCATAGATTCGACAGAAGGCAGCTAGTTCACGTTATCAGCCACCATCTCCTGTCTAATCGAATATTGATTTTTGATCGTCTCTCATGTAAAACATCCATCTTGCGACAAAGGGACGCGAACCATGAAACAGTTAATTCAGAGTCCAGGTATGTTAAACTCTTAGCCACGGTGGTTCATATGTAATCAGAGATTATTTAATGTAGGTCTAGATTTTATAAGAAATAACTTCTTCGATTAGCAAGAAAAAAAAGCTTTTCAAAAAAGTTATTCGAGGATTAAATATACATCGTATTTCTTAATATCGTCGACTGCAAGAAAGGTTTAGCTATACTGCAGACCAGAGTAATCTAACAGCACATAAGTTACAGTATACAGTACTTTATCTACTGGATTGTCACCAAGACTAAAGCGGAGAAACAAGATAGAGATTAAATTAATCAGGTGAGATTAGAATCTTTATTGTGTGTAATTTTAACGAAGCTAAAGCAAATATCACGTCACCAAAATAAAAAAAACTAAATAAAAACAAATATTTCAAAGGTTAAATTTATTAATTAATTTGTTGGTTTGGCATGACTTAGGTGGTTAGAGGCACTCGACTTGTAATCGGAGGGTCGCGAGTTCGAATCCCCGTCACATCGTGGGGTGTTATAATGTGTTTCTCAATCCCACTATTTGTTGGTAAAAGAGTAGCCCAAGAGCTGACGGTGGGTGGTGAGGACTAGCTGTCTTCCCTCTAGTTTTACAGTGCTAAATTAGGGATGGCTAGCGCAGATAGCCCTCGTGTAGCTTTGCGCGAAATTAAAAAACAACCAACCAAACAGAAATCCAACAAGGAGAGATTGATTCTATTTTAAAATTGCAAAAAAAAAAAACAACCAAAAACACATAACTTACTGTACAGGGTAAAAAATTAAAAACTATTTATGAAGGTTTTTTTTTTGTGCTGTAAGTTATTTGTATTTCATTGCAAATTTAAGAGTGAAAATTGCCTCGTTTTTCGAATTATATAAAATCATTGTTTTACAAAATGTGTTTTTCCTTAACGTTAAAACATTACGTACGTGCTAGTGAAATTAATATAAATCAGAAGCATTACAGAAAGACGTAAAAATCAGGTTTCTGAGACTTTTTGTGATGTTTTGATATATTTGTGTATATATATATAAATATAACTGAATTATATCGCAAGTTTTTGTATACAAAATTTCAGTGGTTTTTGTGCTGTTCCACGTCCTTTTATGCATAGATTATAACCATAGAACATCAATAAATATCTTATAACTTGCGGTGTTTGTATTACTTGATCCATGGTGACGAGAAAAACCACTTGAAATATAAATGTATCTCACAACGGCTGGCATGGTTATCAGCACTTTTACTAATAAAGCAGAGAATAGTGTTTCGACCTTCCGAGGTCATCTTCAGGTTAACCTTGTTTTCTTCTTTAGTAGTAAAAGTGCTAATATCCATACTAGCCGTTCTGAGGTGTTCGTATTAGCTTGCTTTAAAAACATCGAAACTTAATTAGGCCAGTCTTCGGTTAATTAGACCAGTCTTCGGTTAATTAGGCCAGTCTTCGGTTAATTAGACCAGTCTTCGGTTAAGTAGACCAGTCTTCGGTTAATTAGACCAGTCTTCCGTCCTGTGTCTACCAACTTTGTGAATGTCTTGTTCAAACTTTCTCAGATATCAAGAGCAAATGTTACTAAAGATACTGAAGTTCGTGTGAATTATACGAAGATAAAAAAGTCATCCTGCTATCAAATCAGTTCCGAGATGGGCGACATTCATAAAGTAACGTTTATTTCTCCGGCTGGTGTCACGCTTCAACTTGGCTAGTTTAATCCAAGCTGACAGATGTCAAACTCGATACTGAAATCACGAGTTCAGATCCTCTGTGATGTCGCATTAATAATCAACGTAAAGATAATCGCCGTTTGTGTTTACTGTTATACGTCTCACTGTTTTTACCTCCTGTGGATAAGCAACCTTACATAATTTTAAGGAGTTGAGCGTTTCCTTAAATCGTAATGAAAAGTTGTCTTAATAGACCAAAAACGCGATGCATGAATTCCCTGTAAACCAAAAATACAATGAGAGGATACCTTGTACATGGTAAATCCTAGTGACAAAATGACTTGTAAACCGAAAATATAACCAGAATTGGTTTGAATTTCACCCAAAGCTACTCGAGGGATATCTGCGCTAGCCGTCCCTAATTTAGCAGTGTTAGACCAGAGGAAAGGCAGCTAGACATCACCACTACCGCCAGCTGTTAGACTATTCTTTTACCAACGAGTAGTTGGCTTGACTCTCACATTATAACGCCCCCACGGTTGAAAGGGTGAGCATGTTTGGTGTGACAGGGATTCGAACCTGCAACCCTCGGATTACGAGTTTAGTGTCTTAACCACTTGGCCATACCGGGCTGTTTCAAGAGGAAGCGTTCTGTTAGAATTTCTAGAGAGGCAACACCAAGGCTCGGTTAGAGGTTACTATAATGTAGTTTAATCTTTGGATAAAATTGCACAGGCCTGCGATGGTTTTATTGTCTTCAAATATTTACATGTAATTCATTGCGCTAAGTCCAAAAATGATATCCATTTTATCCATCACTTTCGGATTTTTCACAAAACGTTATAGATACTTTTACATAAACAAATAATTTTATTGCAATCGGGTCACATTTTCTTATGTTTGAAACGTTGACAACCACTAGTTATAGATTTCTCTAGACCAATTGAGACATCAGAGTCTTATCGATTGTACTAGAACCCAAACATAATTATAACAAATTTAATTGTGGTAAACGAAATAATAATTTGATCTAAGTAATAGTTGTTTTTTTCTTTCCGATTTGTAAAATAATCCTTACATAAGAGAAAAAATATATATTATTATTTTCGAAATCTACGTAGCTGGGTTATAGAAACTCCGTTATTAAAACCAAAATAACTTTAATGAATTTTAAATTCGAAGGCCCGTGTTATTTGTTCCCCAAAGCTATACAAGGGTTATATGTGTTAACCCTCTCTAAGCTTGAACTTAGAGCTAAGAGGCTAATAAATAGCAGAAATCGCCAATTCTTGGGCTGCTCTTGAGTGAAACTTAGAATTTAGTGGTTCATATTACGGACTTGCAGCCGAAACTATATGAGTTCGAGGATATCCATTCCTAAGACAGATGTGATTTTACACCACTTGTTTCAGCCTACCTAGCTGTATAAATAGCATCAACATGTAGCCAGGGGTTATTCTGTGATGGAATGGCATCTCAGATTGAAAGAACATGGGATATGAACCCGGAGTTAAGCACCGTTCTTAAACGTCATTCGACAGCACGGCAGATTAACTAATAGGATACGACTGGCCCACTAATAAAGTATGGATTTTATGGGCAAGTTTGGTCCATGATGTCATCAGACACAAGATGGACTTCAACATATTCCAATGAATAAATCATGTACACACACTAGTACTGGAGAATATTGAAAAATAAACAGCCTCTTTTACAACTTCTAATATAGATATATCCTTTCCACACGTTGTTTGGCTTATAAAGGACACCTACACCAGGAGAATGGAACCAAGTGTGACCAAGAGACGGTGGGATAACAAAAAGTTGTACAATCTACAGGTTCAATTCAAAGAGTTACAGTAGAGCTATCAGTGCTACAGAAGAAGCAGTAACTTATCAATACTCAGCAAAACAAAGTTTGTTCTTCCATTGACTCTATATCTTCTTCATGCCAGAAGAACTAAAGAGCAGCAAGAAATGATACAGAAAGGTGGAAATAAACCCTTGCAGTGTTCTATATAAATATAAATAATCTGGACCATCCAGATTAAATTTTTTCTCATCATAGAACAAAACTTTCGTCCACTTTTCTACGTCCCATGTTTGCAGCTTCTCAACAAAGTTTAACCGAGCTGTTTCGTGGTGTGGAAAGAGGCGTGGCTTTTGAAGACGTTTACGGTTTTTAAAGCCTTTCTCTCGTAGATGCCGTCTTATTGTTCTTAAGCTGCATTCTGAAACTTACTCTGGTTCGACGATCGGTTGGTGTCTTGCCGGACAAACCGTCGAATCCTCTTGCTCAACGCCGGCGAAATTTTCTTGGGCCGACCACTTGAAATTCTCGTGCGTATCCCTCAGGGTCTTTTAAGAAATTTGTAACAGCAGTTTTACTACGCCCAATCTCACCAGCGATGGCACGTTGAGAGAGACCTTGCTTTTGCAGCTCGACAATTCTGCCACGTTCAAACTCTGTCAACTTATTAACCTTGCCATGTTTTTACCCGCTTGAACAGAAATGACAAAATTTCGTTACGTGTTTACCAATTAACGCTTCGTTTTGGTATTGTCTTAAACTTTTGACCAGCTAGTATTTAGGCTAATTTCACAGTGTTCACATTTTCCCTATTAAATGATGCTAAAAAGTGTTTTATTTTTATTTTTTATTTTCTTATTTTCATCTTTCAAAGCTCTACTCAAATAAGTGGTTGAGTCTAACAACGCAAAATGCATATTTTTTCTTTATGTTTGTTGGCCTTAAGATTTTGGCCAGCAGTGTATATACAACAGTACTGCCTATTGATTGTCCTCATAACTACTTATCTATACAAATATAACAGTATTGTCTTTTGTGTGTCCACATAACTATTTGATGTATCCTCGTCCAAATTGGTGTGGAGCTTCATTAAGTCCATGTGGAAGACACGTGCAAATTTTCAGTTTTCTACTTTGCGTTGTTTTTTGGGTGGGGGCGGTTTTGCTTCTTCCACCAATATACCTCAGGGTGTAGACAATAATTTACCTAATGTGGTATGAAGGCTTAATGGGCCCGTATTGTAGGTATCTGCGAATTTTCAGTTTTCAATATTTTTGCGGTTTTTGTGGGCGTTTCTTTTTTTTTATTTTCTTACAAGTAAATATAATGAAAGCAGATTTTTATGTTTTAACATAACATTTCATAACTTCTATCCAGGAGGACGGGTACCCCAGTTACTCAAACTGAAAATCTTTGGTTTTCCTTGTGTCGATTTCTCTTTCATTTAGAATAACTGAAATAAATGTCAGTCTACACATTTAGATATTTCTATAACTGTGAGAAAGAAGTTTAATGTAATTAGAGATTTCAGAGTTAGAAAGACACCCAGGAGTTTAAGTTTCTGTGGGGAAAGAGTTGTTACTTATAGTGTAAAGTACTTCAAGGTAACTTACGTAATGCTTCAAATAAAACACTGCGCTAGTCTGTCTGAGATGAACGAAAGTTCGTCAGTAAGAATGAAAAGGTAGAGACGAAAACATAGTCGTCACGAACTACTAAAGTATCATTTCATTGTAGCCAGTCACGTTGTTATATATATATTGTATATTTCTTAAAGTAGAAGAAGACACACATTATTATTGCACGGAATGTTCATGTTGAGAGAATATAAATACTAGAAAATGTTAGAATAATAAACTAACAAATATTAGGAGAATACACTAACAAATATTAATATAATATGCTAAGGAATATCTAAGTAATGCACTAGCACGTGTTAGAATCAAATATTTATAAATTCTAACCATAAAATATTTAAAGTTTATTCTTAATATCAGATTTTCATCATCCACTGTATTAATCAAACCTTACTTATTTCATCATCCATTGTATTAATTAAACCTTACTTGTTTCATCATCCACTGTATTTGGCCCGGCATGGCCAAGCGTGTTAAGGCGTGCGACTCGTAATCTGAGGGTCGCGGGTTCGCATCCCCGTCGCGCCAAACATGCTCGCCCTTTCAGCCGTGGGGGCGTTATAATGTGACGGTCAATCCCATTATTCGTTGGTAAAAGAATAATTCAAGAGTTGGCGGTGGGTGGTGATGACTAGCTGCCTTCCCTCTAGTCTTACACTGCTAAATTAGGGACAGCTAGCACAGATAGCTCTCGAGTAGCTTTGTGCGAAATTCAAAAATCAAAACAAACAAACATCCACTGTATTTATCAATCCTTACTTATTTCAAACCTTGCTTGTTTCATCATTCACTGTATTAATTAAACCTTACTTGTTTCATCATTCACTGTATTAATTAAACCTTACTTACTTCATCATTCACTGTATTAATTAAACCTTACTTACTTCATCATTCACTGTACTGATCAAACCTTACATAGTTCATCATCCACTGTATTAATTAAACCTTACCTGTTTCATCATCCACTGTATTAATTAAACCTTACTTAGTTCATCATCCACTGTACTGGTCAAACCTTACTTATTTCATCATCCACTGTACTGGTCAAACCTTACTTATTTCATCATCCACTGTATTAATTAAACCTTACTTAGTTCATCATCCACTGTACTGGTCAAACCTTACTTGTTTCATCATTCACTGTATTAATTAAACCTTACTTGTTTCATCATCCACTGTATTAATTAAACCTTACTTAGTTCATCATCCACTGTACTGGTCAAACCTTACTTATTTCATCATCCACTGTATTAATCAAACCTTACTTGTTTCATCATTCACTGTATTAATCAAACCTTACTTGTTTCATCATTCACTGTATTAATTAAACCTTACTTGTTTCATCATTCACTGTATTAATTGAACCTTACTTTGTTCATCATCCACTGTATTGGTCAAACCTTACTTATTTTATCATCTACTGTACTGGTCAAACCTCACTTGTTTCATCATCCACTGTACTGGTCAAACCTCACTTGTTTCATCATTCACTGTATTAATCAAACCTTACTTGTTTCATCATCCACTGTACTGGTCAAACCTTACTTATTTCATCATCCACTGTACTGGTCAAACCTTACTTAGTTCATCATCCACTGTACTGGTCAAACCTTACTTATTTCATCATCCACTGTACTGGTCAAACCTTACTCAGTTCATCATCCACTGTACTGGTCAAACCTTACTCAGTTCATCATCCATTGTACTGGTCAAACCTCACTTGTTTCATCATTCACTGTATTAATTAAACTTTACTTATTTCATCATCCACTGTATTTATCAAACCTTGAGCATTCTTTCTGGAGTGATTGTTTATTTTCTTATAGGGAAACAGTGTATGTGTTATATATATTAATATGGCATATCTTTAAAGTTGTGGGTGTTCCTCCAGGAAACCAGGTTACATCTACAGATTTACAACGCTAAAACCCAGGTTTCGATACTCAGATAGTCGTTTGTGTAGCTATGAGCTTGACAACAAACAAACGAAAAGCAAACAGGGAAACATGACTGATTATAAATTAAAAACATACAGTTTCGTTAGCTGGAAGTTTAAAATGTCATTATAAGTAAATGTTATCTAAGATAACATATCACAAAGGTATCATTTGTCTTCCTAACGACTCCCCCCCTTTCTGTTAGTGATAGAAGTGTTATCACAATAAAATTGGCAATAAGTTGAACTAGATATTTATTTAGGGGAAGGTTGGGTGGGCCAGCCGGTAGAGTGAGCCACGTGGCCTAATTACATAATAAAACATTTTAGCCAATCACAAACGCGCTTTTCACATTGAGTGATTATGACGTCATAAAATTTTAGAACTTCCTTTTCCTGAGTCTTGGCGCCTCTGAGCAACACAGAAAGGTAAGAAATTGCACCATTTTCACCAAAATCCCTCACTAAACATCACGTGATGCCTTGTTTCTACATCACTTCAGCATCTTCATATCGCACTCAACCCAAAGAATGTCCAGTTGGCTTTTCATACGGAACAAAAGTTTTATATATTTTAGGTAAAAGGTGCACAAGATGATTTTCTTTAGCCATGACTCTTTAGGCAAAGTGAGCCGCCATGGCCCATTATGCCCACGACCATGGCTCACTTTGCCCATTGAATTGTTAATAAAACCATAAAACAACGTTGCAAATTTGTTGTGATTCTTTGTGTTAAATGAATAAATAGGCCCAACTAAATAAATTAGCAATGTTTAACAACAGTAACAATAGCAACAACAACAACAATAATAATTTTATCAGTAATTATTTTTATCTATTTTTTTATCGTTTGTGGTTTAACGAGAGTGAATATATTTTCTACTTGTAGATGGTTCAAAGTAACAGTTGGGTCATTTCCGAAAGGTTTTCTCGGATGACCAAGAACGCAGACTAGTTGAGCACCTGAAGCACTTGGATTTAATGTTTCACGGTGTTACGAAGGAAGGGCTACTGTAAAATGATGATTGCTACATAAATCTGAATGATATAGTGGTGGAAGGCAAAGTGGACCATTGAAAGAAATTTTCATATTTTATTATTTATTTAAAATTAAGAACAATAACGGCAAATTATTTCTTGTGATTTATGGAAGAAACTGAAAAACAACGAGGGGTTATCTATACATAAACCATTTTATCACTGAATCAAGATAGACGGCTCACTTTGCCCACCCTTCCTACTGAGGAGTTCAACAACAACAGGGGTGTGATAGTCTCTGTCAACGAAGCTTTGAACTGAATACCAGAACTCATCATTCCACTTTCCATAGAAAACATCAATTGAAACTTTGTATATGAATCTTTAAAGAGATGTAAAGTGTTTACGATGTAGAATGCTCACTTTGGAATCTGGATTTTTTAACGTAAGTTAATGTTGTCTTTTGGAAGCTTTAGTATGCTAGTTTCCTTTTACCTACGTCAGTGTTTTTAATATATTAAAATAAGAAAATCACAAGAAGTTTATTGTTCTTTTAAAAAGCGTAACTAATCAATTTTATAGGTGATAATACAAATGCACGAAACACGTTTTGTTTTTTGTTTTTGCTTAAAATCTCAAGAGTCTTTATCCAGCAACTCATGAATTATAAATGACAAAGAAAATGTCTTACAGACACCTGTAAAACTCTGTTTTCTGTATAACAGTGGTGTTAAAAGAAAAAGCAATAAGACTGGGGTAAGGCTTTGCTATTTTGAAATATATCAACTTTATAATAAATAACACTGATGTTTTGCCACTACGATAAAGTAGTAAAGTAACCTCAACAATATTTTGTTTTTTCACTTGTTTTGTTCGCTTGTTTTTAAATACGAGAAACGGTTAATAAGACTGATAACTCTAAACAATATACATAAATAATTCAATGGGATAATTAACTGAGGTACACGTGAAACGAGCGAGCATTCCGTAGGCAAGAAAACATCGGATAAACTTGAAAAAAATCTACGAACTGAAATTAAAGCAGAGATACAGAACACTTTAGATTCACAAGTTGTAAAGTGTAATGTAAGCTATGGTAAATGAATCATAGACAAATGAAACCCCCAGGTTTAACACGCGATAGCATTCAGTGTATGTATGTAACAGAGACAGGATGAAGGAAAGGCATCCTTACGATGGAAATAAAAGTAGAAATCTGCACATCGTGATAAATAATTACATTAATTAAGAACAAATATATTCATAAATAAAAGAGAAATATATGCATTAAAACTGAATATGTGACAGACAGACTAAGAGAGAGATATGTACCATACTTAAATATGTGATACACAGATAAAAATAAAGATAACCCAGTGTTGTATCTATTTACTGTTCAATAACAAAAAGGTAGTTTTCACCAACATAAAACAGTCATTGTTGAACTAGATTCATGCTTGTGTGGGTTCAAAAGTTTACTCTGGTACAACGTGGTTCTCTACCTCTGAAAACTGACAGTGAGATTTCTTTATATCGGTTCTCATTATCAATACGTTTAAAGTATAATGAAACAACACACACACACAGAACGTCATATAAAGGTTCACGGTCAACCAAGCTAATGGAAAACAGTTTTATAACCTAGAACAACCCAGCTAATGTTACACAGTTTTATAACCATAAATAACCCAGCAAATACTATACAGCACTTTAACCTTGAATAACCCAGCTAATGTTACAAAGTTCTCCTATGTAGGTTCATAACCTTGTTAAATATAACCGATGTAATGCAATTATATTCCATAATCACATATTTGACGAAAAACATCCAATAAAAACCGCTTGTTTACTTAATACAGATATCGGGGCAACCTTTGACATGAATCCTCTAATAAAAATAAAGAAATATAAATACTTTAAGTGAAAAGTACCAGATATTTATCATATACACAAAAACTTTCTATCATTTCTGATTCTCATAAATATATACATTAAGTGAAAGTAAGAAAAAGCTCGCGAGAGATACAGATCTAGACGGTGTCTGTAAGTTAAGCCATAAAGAGTATATAATGGCGAGTTTTAAAGTGTTCTAATAGTAACCTGTATTGTGATAACAGGAAATAGAAGAATAATTAATTTTGTCAATTAGATTCTAAAGTAACTGAACTTTTTTGGACAGGCTTTTAACGTAAAAGAAAATTATTTAAAGATCTGGATGCATCTTTTGTGATTAAATGTGAAATAAACATTTGTATATATGATTAACATGTCTTGAAAACGTCATTTTTAAAATAAATTCATTGTGTGCTTTCCGTTTATTATTGAAATTTATCGCCAGAAAGTCACAGACCCCTACTGTAAAGAATCATGCTCGCGCACATAAGTGAAAATTTAACAGCTAGTATCCATCTTCAAAAACTAAAGATACCATGATTCCAACATTCAGCTTGTCACCAATAAACACATCATGGTACAAGCATTTTGCTCGTGAAAGATAAACTGACCATAAGTTCGGGATATAGCTCTGAAAAATATGAACCGACTATCTCGTACACGAAGTGTTTCAACTTGTGTTTTTCCTTTAAAAGGTCATAATTGGTCATTTTAAGCATTCGAGCAATGCTGACAGTTATACATTCACATTAAACCCTTCTACTTGTAATACATTACAATATCGGCATTTAAAAATATATTGAGTTATGCTCAAACAACTTCAACGTAATGTTATCTTCTACTACTTGTATTACAATATCAGCAGTTTAACAATGTATTGAATTATACTTAAACAACGTCAATGTAATGTTATCCTCTACTACTTGTATTACAATATCAGCAGTTTAACAATGTGTTGAATTATACTTAAACAACGTCAATGTAATGTTATCCTCTACTACTTGTATTACAATATCAGCAGTTTAACAATGTGTTGAATTATACTTAAACAACGTCAATGTAATGTTATCCTCTACTACTTGTATTACAATATCAGCAGTTTAACAATGTGTTGAATTATACTTAAACAACGTCAATGTAATGTTAGTCTCTACTACTTGTATTACAATATCAGCAGCTTAACAGTGTGTTGAGTTATACTTAAACAACGTCAATGTAATGTTATATTCCTTGACTTGTGCTAAAAATACAATAATAACATTGTAACATCATATATTCTAAGTCTCTGCAGGAAATATAAGCTGAACTTCTAGTGATTTTTCGCATTTTAGCGTTAACAGAGTAAATATTTCATTTGTATTCTACCATTACCAAACTATTTACATCGGTTTTAATATCACAGTTAAAAAATAAAACAAAAAACATGTTACGTTTCAAATAATGTAAAACGTGCATCTATGTGTGTGTGTGTGTTCATATGTGTCCTAAATGTGGCAGCTTTCGACCACGAAATACGTTGTGTAATTTTATGGGTGGTCCCTAATTTTAATAAATTATTTTTTACTAGCGAAAGTACCCGGATTCTCTCGGACTGTTAGGTTGATATGTTCTAGATGTCAGTGTGGATATAAACATTGTAGCGTAAACGTATAACCCGTATACATTTGTTCGCGGATGTTGTCTCTGATTTGTTTTCAGGTTTTAAACTTAAATAAAGGACACAAATAATAAGAACAAATCTCACTAATTAACGTAATCTCTAAATTAGAAAACAACAAATATATTTTCAGTTTTGTAGTTTGTATATCTTACTTTGTACTTTCATCTCATCGTGTTTGTGTTTTTCCTATAACAAAGCCACATCAGACTGTCTGCTAAGCCCACCGAGGGGAATCGAATCCCTGATTTGTAAATCCGCAGACTTACCCCTGGGGACTTCATCTCATAGCCTTTTAGCAACAACGTTAGGTTATACTTGTATTGCTAAGCAACATAATATAAAAAACAAAGCCCCTCCCAGTGGAACAGCGGTGTTTCTGGGAACTTACAACGCTAAAACCAAGTTTGGATAGCCGTTGTGGGCAGAGTAGAGATAGCCCATTCTGTAACTTTGTGCTTACTTCAAAACAACAACAATTAACAACAATAAAAGCCATTGTTAGAACACATTGTCATCAAAACACACTGGCTTTTCTATATATTAGAAGTTATAATGTAAGGAACCACTTTCTTTTCTGTGTGGTTTATCGCTAAACAGCCTAACATGAAAGACGCGCACGCGCGCACGTGACAGTCTCTCTGTGATTTATATTTGTAATAAAAGGAAATACACCAATGATTATATTTCACAGAAACATTATGAGAGTATAGATTCTGAATAACCAACTTGGTGACCCTATCGCGATTTTGAGAAAAATTAAAACACAATAGTGATCTCTGATTCGGTGTCCCAAACTAAAATGCTGTTGATAAATCACAAATTTGTACTGAATGTTATTTTAAAAACTACAGTCGTTATTAGATGGCTAAGAAAGTGTCACTGGCGCACCAAAAACGTAGTGGATATATTTTTAAAAGATCCAGTTTTGGAGGAAAAAAAACTGTATCTATTACACAAAAGGTTTATTCTGTCTGCGATTTCTATTTGTGAAACATACATAAGAAATCAGTTCATTTTTATGTGTTTTTTCTCTTTCTTCCTTCATAAAAACATTTACATGCGCACGCACGTGAATAAAGGTCCACTTAGTACATGTACAAACTCTTAAGTTTCTGGGTTCTTTCCTCTTGGAGTTATGGCGGCCACACAGACAAGCCATTTTATTGATATAGATGCCATTATTATAACGCAACCATTAATATTTTAAAAGCGCCACCTATCGTCAACATCTTTCTTTTGTTATATCACTTATATGCTTGAGTCGACTTTAAAATAAGCTTTAAAAACAACATATATATAAACAAAAGAAGTACAGTTCATTGGGTTAGGAAACGGGTATTTGAAAAAAATCATATACAAATTTATAAATCAAGAAAATTGAATAAACCGAAATAAAAATTAATTTTAAAATAATAAATTACTTTAACGTAAACTTATAAACGATGTGGCTGAATTTCCAGGTTCGAGATCACTAGAGTTCAGTTATAGCCGTCATAATGTTGAGCACCTGACTAGAGAGAAAACATTTAGCTAGAAACACACACAACTTCACAAAGACATTAACCCGTTTTTTTTTTACAAATATTGGAATTGACTGTTCCTGTTATAACGCCTTGGACTCTACGATTCCCAACCCTTAGCTTTAAAAATTACTATTTAAATGCCGAATGCTAGTAAAGCCTGAGAAACTGATAATTCAAACATTTTGATACAAATGGCGTAAACTGAAAAGGTTTAAACAGTTACTTTCAACCTTATACTGTTTGTTTGAAGTTAAACACAAAACTATACAACTGGCTTCTGTGATCTGCTCACCACGGGTATTGAAACCAGGTTCCTAACATTCTAAGTCTTACACTGAGTATATAACCTTTGCCTCACACCTTCCAGCCCAACTAAAGAGTTCTAGTAATCAACAAAGGGCTTTTTCAGCAGTGACACAAAGGAGAATGAGACACAAAGACGGTTCTTAAATACTACTGTCACAATGCTCCGACTTTGAATCCGTAACGAAGACCTCGTGAGGAATATTAAAAAATAAATCTACAATTTACGCAACACAAATGCTATTTATGCTTTCATATTTTATTAATATATAAAACGTATAAAAAATCCGAGAAAACTCTGTATAGAATTTTATTGTTAAAAAACAACAACTTGTCATCCTTGACTTATTGTATAGAACATTGGATTCATGTCGAAGACTGAACATCCATATCCACTATCTTTTGTCTAAAGAATGCATGAACGCCTAATCGCGGTAAGAGAGCGTAAACTAAATTGAAACTTGCTAACACCTACACATAACTAGAGAAATATAAGTACAGGGAACAAGGGGGCGGATATCAAGGTAAAATATACATACTAGGCTATCTGCGCTTTGTTTGCCTCGAGGGTCGAATCCCAAATTAGAGAATTATAATTCTAGGAACTTATGGGAGAAAGTGGGATGAAAACGTATAGCAATATTTCAACCACATTATAATCCCTGAAGCTTAGGGCTAAGCCATTAAGAAACAGGGGTAGGGAAAGAATTGAAGTGATAAGTACTCTTTATCGGTTCGTTCTTTCTAAGATCGATAATTAATAACGTGAAAAATTTCAATCACTGAGTCAGTGTATGCGAACTTTATATCTGACCAACACTTACGTATTCAGCAAAATTTATTTATTTATTTATTTTTATATTTTGGTGGTGGTGGTGGTGTTTCTTGCCTTCATTTAAACTCATGCCCCCCCACACCACCATCAGTGGCACAGAGGTATGACTGCGGACTTGCAACGGTAGAAATCGGGTTTCGATAATCGTGGTGGCCAGAGAACAGATATGCAGGCCATTATGTAAGTTTGTGTTTAATTGCAAACAAACAAACAAAATTTTATTTCATAAATTATCGACTTTTATATGCAAAAACGGCTCGTTTGGGCTGAGAAAACACTTTACACTGAAAATTATCGACTTGTTTCACACCAGGTGGAGTCCAGATACTGCAGTATACCAAGTAATTTTATGGGATGATTTCTTCTGTGACAATGCTCACTCTAAAGAATTGGTCTGATAAATTGAGTGTCTGATAAACATATCTTAGAATTCCTAACCGTAAATGATGGGTACAATTACAGTTACTTGGAACCAATAAAGGTCAAGGAATTACAACAAATTGTGGGAAGATTTAAAAATTTATGGAGTACATAACCCATCGGTAATTTTGTGGTTAAGCGACAATGGGCTCTCTGACGTTGTGGCCACCGCAGATAATCCATCACCGAATTTTAGGGTTATAAGGCCCTTATTCACATGCATAATATAATACCCGTTTTCGCTTTCTTGAAATGGTAAAATGCGTAGTATGATGATTTCCTGAAAGATTCAGAATTATCACATGATCGTGAAAATCAAATTATTCAAGATGGTTTGGTTTGTCATGAATTTCGCGCAAAGCTACACGAGGAATATCTGCGCTATTCGTCCCCAATTTAGCAGTTTAAGACTAGAAGGAAGGCAGCTAGTCATTACCACCCATCACCAACTCTTGGGCTACTCTTTTACCAACGAATAGTGGGATTGACCGTAAACGTTATAACGCCCCTACTGCTGAAAGAACGAGCATTTTTGATGTGACGTGTTTTGAACCCGCGATCACCATATTTTGAGTCGAGCGCCCCCTAACCACCTGGCCATGAATCGAGAGAGAAAGTTTAGTAAAACGAAATGTCCAGAGGTATATTTAATGTATGAATACAAGAACAGACTTACATATCGACAAACCAAAAGTGAAAAACTGGACAACCGAGAAATACGAATTAAATCTTGTGTGTGATATTTCTATATCTCTACCACTTTTGGTTTTATACATCCGTTAAATATTCAAGGATAAGTATCTTGCATCCTTTCGAACTATCCGAATAAGCAAATCGTCACGTTATGCCCTGACCTTTGGTTTCTGACCCCTACATGACCCTGCTGAACAGGTTGTTTCGGCAGAAGGGTGTGTGTTGGCGCTGGATGTCGACAAAATAATTATTCTCGGCTCGTAACCTTTTGCAAGCCAATGACGTTTGAAGAGAAGGTGTTAGAGGGTCGATGAACTACAGACAACATACTTTCACGCCTATTATGAGGTGATTTATTTAACACTAGTTATTAGCAAACTTTAAGTACAAACCAACTTTTGAACATCATTCTTTTGGGTTAGGTTTTACAGGTTTAAATGGCAGCATTCGAAGCAGTGACCACTCTTAAAATATCATGTGAACATTTACACCAACTCGAAAGTGTTTAAACACAGAATGATTATCTGTAATTTTACGAAATCATACAAAGAAAGTGGAAAAAGCATGTGGCCATCAGTTCTTCAGTCAGTCAAATAGCTACAGAATCTTTCTGTCATTTAGCACCAGAATATTCAACAGTTAGTTTAACAGCAACCCTATTCGTCTTATTAACAATACACAATATCACACAGATAACAAGTCATCCACAGAAATATCATATCCAACCGGATATGAGTAAAGCTATGACAATAAGACGTTACACAGATGATAATTAATTGACAGGAAAGGAATCGAAGTAGGAGCTATTACAATATAACATTACAAAGATAACAAGTCATTGACAGGAACCAGATCTAGGTAGGCGCCATACTTATATAACTTTAGCTGTTTGTAACTTACCCCAACTGTTTATCTACTTCATAAAACTTATAGTTGAAAGAGGGGCATATATGGTCTGCGAATTAATTGATACAAATAGGCCTCTCACAAATTGCAAGTAGAAAACCCTCACCACAAGGGTATGCATTTTATGAGTGAAAGGCATATTTATAAAATGACCGAAAGGATGATTTCAACGATGCTGTCAAAGGGTAGGCCCACAGTACCTCTTTCCATACCACTAACATTTATTTTCATATACCTTTCCATCTATGATCTATTCGCCTGTAAATTGACTTCTGAATCCACTCCTTTCTCCAGTAAATTGCAGTTGACATAAAATGATAGAGAAAAGTGTGACCTAAGAAAGAGGGAGACATGTAAGATATAAAGAGGGATACATGTAAGATATAAAGAGGATACATGTTAGATATAAAGGGGATACATGTAAGATATAAAGAGGGAGACATGTAAGATACAAAGAAATAAATTGGAGTTGCCACTTCCAAAAGATCCGTTGTTTGTTGATCCTAGAAGAGTTGTCGTTGCAACGGACATTAAAGTGTGTTTAAAGAGTTCATATGTCCAGTACGAGTCAATGGAACAGGACATTAACTTACCAAAGAAATGGAATTATGGTCACTTAAGAAGCGTAGATCCCAAGTAATCTTTAACAGATTATACATGAAGAAATCGGAGAAGAATTATACTTGTTAAGGAGTTGAGCCGGATGACGTATGGAGTATTAATTAAGAGAAAACAGTTAATAGACTTTTAGTATTAACACGTAACAAAAACAAGAGAGTTGGGCCGGATGACGTATGGAGTATTAATTAAGAGAAAACAGTTAATAAACTTTTAATATGTAACACGTAACAAAGACAAGAGAGGTGGGCTGGATGACGTATGGAGTATTAATTAATAGAGGATAGTTAATAGACTTTTAATACGTAACACGTAACAAAGACAAGAGAGTTGGGCCGGATGACGTATGGAGTGATAATTAATAGAGGATAGTTAATAGACTTTTATTATGTAACACATAACAAAGAAAAGAGAGTTGGGATGGGTGATACTCGTATATGGAGTATTAATTGAGAGAAGAGATTTAATAGACTTTTAATATGTAACACATAACAAAGACAAGAGAGCTGAGTTAGATGATATATGTAGAATTAACTGAAAGGTGACAGTTAATAGACATTTAATATGTAACATAACAAAAACAAAAGAGTCGGGCCGGATGACCTATAAAATATTAAGTGAGAGATGGCATCCAACAAGTATTTAATATGCAACAAAGTACGAAGTAACATAAAAAATAAAATCATTGCGAAGTCGAATTACCTAACATACGAGGTATTAAAGTAAGAAGTGAGTGACTAAAGGAAACACGTTACAAACACTAGTATAAAGCGTGACACGAAAGGAAGTGGTATTGCAGGGTCACGTAAGAAATAAAATACTAAAACAGAAAAGACAGCCTAATGTGGTCAGTGAGCGATATCAAATGATAGTAGTATTTAATAATAAGTGAAGTTCATTTCGCATAAAATAAAGGTTATCTAAGAAGCAACAACACAGAAAGGTGGGTGGTGAAAGTTAAGAGTCAAGTGGGATAAGCAATAGAACATACAACCAGATGGTCGAGCATTATAAAGTAAACTTTCAAATTGAAAGTCGCAGGATTTCCCTTGATATAACCTCTTCTTACTGCTAGATAATAACAGCTTAGGATAACCTTTCTGACACTGCGCTGTTGGTGCAAAGATGTGATAAGCGTTTTAATCGTCTCTTGGAAACGAGATGTACCTGTACTTGTTTTACCACATCTTCCTGGTTAGCCTGTAGAGTCCGGGAAACTTGGCAGGCCTAAGTAACAAACTGAGACCCACCAGTAAGAAGTGGGTGGCCAGGTTGCACGTGCCAGCCCTGAGCTGACCCTATAGACCGTTCCAGTCGAGTCGGTGCCGATCTGGCTGACGAGAAGACAGTGGGTGGAAGTACCCCCTTATTCCCACACCCTATATTGTCTTTATAAGGACATCTTCGTGACCATGTGTTTCGTTTTTGTGTGTTTTTTCAATAAAATAAAAAATAATAAACATTACCAATGACTAAATCAACATACATTATAATAACATTACAACATTTATATTTGCTTAAAATGGATTTTAACTTCTAATACAACAGGAACAAGCGATGTTGGCAACCATACTTAGAAAACAGCTTTTCTAAATTACATAAGAAGACCGAAAGAAACGTTTTTTCCCTCTCACAAACAGAACAAATACTTCATATAATGAAATCTGAATCGCAATATTTGCATTCAGTTTGCTGAGAGATAAAACAAAAATTCTACATTCACACGACATGTATAATATAGAACTATAAAATGCTTGTTATGTAGTGGTCGAAACATTCAATACTCAAAAAGTTTACCAAAAATAAATATTGTTTACTGAAAAATTAGTCTGAACAAGACTAGCTGCATTATTTACTGAAATATAAGAGTCTGAACAAGACTAGCTGCATTGTTTACTAGAAAATAAGAGACTGAACTGAGCAAACTGCATTGTTTACTAGAAAATAAGAGTCTAAACAAGACTAGATATATTGTTTACTGGAAAATACGAGTTTCAACAAGACTAGTTACATTGTTCACTGGAAAATAAGAGTCTGAACTAAGCAAGCTGAATTGTTTACTACAAACTAAAAATCTAAACAAGACTAGCTATATTGTTTACTGGAAAATAAGAGTCTGAACGAGACTAGTTGCATTGTTTTATGGAAAATAATACTACGAACAAGGCCAGTTGCATTGTTCATTGGAAAATAAGACTTAACAAGACTAGCTACATTGTTTACTGGAAAAGAAGAGTCTCAGCAGGACTAGCTAGATTATTTACTGGAAAATAAGAGTCTGAACAAGATTAGCTACATTGTTTACTGCAAAATAAAAATCAAAACGAGACTAGCTCCATTGTTTACTGGAAAAAAAGAGTGAACAAAACTAGCTAAATTCTTAACTGGAAAATAAGAGTCTGAAAAAACTGGTTATATTGCCTACTGGAAAATAAAAGTCAAAACGAGATTAGCTGCATTGTTTACTGGAAAATAAGAGTCCGAACAAGATTAATTGTATTGTTTACTGGAAAATAAGGGTCTGAGAAAGACTGGTTACATTGTTTACTGTAAAATCAGATTCTGAACAGGGCTAGCTGCATTGTTTACTGGAAAATAAGAGTCTCAACCAGACTACTTGCATTGTTTACTGGAAAATAAGAGTCTGAACAAGACTAGCTGCATTGGTTACTGGAAAATAAGAATCTAAACATTACTAACTACATTGCTTACTGGAAAATTATAGTCTCAACAAGACTAGTTACATTGTTTACTGAAAAATAAGAATCTGATAATGACTAGCTGCATTGTTAAGTGGAAAATAAGAGTCTGAACAAGACTACCTACATTATTTACTGAAAAATAAGAATTTGCTAAAATCTTGCTACATTGTTTACTGGAAAATAAGAGCCTTAAGAAGTATAGCTACATTATTTACTGGACAATAAGAATCTAAACACGACTAGTTACATTGTTTACTGGAAAATAAGAGTCTGAACAAGACTAGCTGCATTGTTTACTAGAGAAAAAGATACTTTACAAGAATAGCTATGTTGTTTACTGGACAATAACAATCTCTTAAAAACTAGCTACATTGTTTACTGTAAAATAAGATTATGAATAATCCTAGACATATTACCCACTGGAAAATAAGAGTCTGAACTAAGGAAGCTGCATTGTTTACTAGAAAATAAGAACCTGATAAAGACTTTGTCAATTATTTACTGGAAAATAAGAGTATGATGAAAAGTAGCTACATTCGTTACTCAAAAATAAGAGTTTGAAAAAGACTAGTTGCATTGTTTACTGGAAAATAAGAGTCTCAACAATACTACCTACATTCTTTACTGGAAAATGAGAGTCTGATAAAACTTAGCCGTATTGTTTACTGAAAAAGAAGTATTTCAACAATATTAACTACATTATTCACTGGAAAATAAGAATCTGAAAAAAATCTAGCCACATTGTTCACTGGAAAAGAAGAGTCTGATAAAGTCTCGCTACATTGTTTACTGAAAAATAAGAGCCTTAACAAGAATAGCTACGTTGTTTAATGGAAAATAAGAATCCAATCACGACTAGCTACATTGATCATTGGCAAATAAGAATCTCAACAAGACTAGTGGTATTGTTTAGTGGAAAATAAGAATCTAACGACGACTAGTTATATTGCTTATTGGAAAATAAGATAGTGGTAAAGACTAGTTTCATTGTTTACCAGAAAATAAATGTCTGAACAATGTTAACTGCATTCTTCAGTGAAACATAAGAGTCTTAAGAAGACTAGATACATTGTCTACTAGAAAATAAGCATCTAAACGAAACTGGATCCATTGTTTATAGGAAAATAAGAGTATGGACAAGACTAGCTACATTGTTTACTGCAAAATAAGAATCTGATATAGACAAGGTCAATTATTTAGTGGACAATAAATTCTGGAAATAACTGGCTACATTGTCTACTGGAAAATATGAATCTAAACGAGAGTAGCTCCATTGTTTATAGGAAAATAACAATCTGATAAAGACTAGGTCAATTATTTACTGGAAACTAAGTGTCTGAACCAAACTAGCGACCTTCATTACAGACAAATAAAAGTCTGAGAATGACTGGCTACATTGTTTACTGTAGAATAAGAATCTAAACAAGGCTAGCTGCATTGTTTACTGAAAAATAAGAACCGTAGCAAGACTAGCTGCATTGTTTACTGGAAAATAAGAATCTCATAAAATTTAGCTACGTTGTTTACTGGAAAATAAGAATCTAAACACGACTAGCTGCATTCTTTACTGGAAAATAAGAATCTGATAAAATCTAGCTACATTGTTTACTGAAACATACGAGCCTTAACAAGAATAGCTACGTTGTTTACTGGACAATAAATATCTAATCACGACTAGCAACATTGTTCATTAGAAAATAAAAGTCTCAACAAGACTAGTTGCATTGTTTACTACAAAATAAGAATCTGATAAAGACTAGCTCAATTATTTACTGGAAAATAATAGTATGGAAAAACTAGCTACATTCTTCACCGGAAAATTAGAGTCTGAACAAAACTAGCTACATTCTTTAATGAAAGATAAGAGTCTGAACAAGCATAGCTGCATTGTTTATTGGAAAATAATAGTTTTATCAAGGCTAGCCGAATTGTTTATTCGAAAACAAGAGTCTGAACAAGACTAGCTGCATTGTCTACTGAGAAATAAGAGTCCGAACGTGGCTAGCTTCTTTGCTTAATAGAAAATAAGCGTGTGGACAAGACTAGCTACATTATTTACTGAAAAATAACAGTCTGAACTGGATTAGCTACATTGTTTACTGAAAAATAACTATCTAAACAAGCCTAACTACATTGTTTACTGAAAAATAACTATCTAAACAAGCCTAACTACATTGTTTACTGAAAAATAAGAGTGTAAACGAGCCTAACTGGATTGTTCAATGGAAAATAGGATTCTGAAAAAGCCTAAATACATCTATCTGGCGGTACTCAATTTAGTAGGGAAGACAGTTAGTCTTCATAATTCACCGCCAACTCTTTTGCTACTCTTTTACCATCAGATAACGGGATTGCCCATCATATTATAATGCCCCCACGGCTGAAAAGCCGTAAATGTTTGGTGGGGAGGGTTATTCGAACCTGTATCTCTCAGGTTACGTGTCAAGTGCCCCAACCACCAGACCATGCCGGGCCAGAAAATAAGAATCAGGTAAAATATATCTACATTGTTTTCTGGAAAATAAGAGTCTGATAAAATATAGCTACATTGTTCACTGGAAAATAAGTGTCTCAGCAAGACGAGTTGCATTGTTTATTGTAAAATAAGAATCTAATAAAAAATAGGTTAATTATTTACTGGAAAATAAGAGTCTGAACAAAACTAGGTACATTCTTTACTGAAAAACAAGAATCTGATAAAGACTGGCTCCATTGTTTACTGGAAAATATAAGTCTGAACAAGACTAGCTGCATTGTTTACTGGAAAATATAAGTCTGAACAAGACTAGCTGCATTGTTTACTGGAAAATAAGAATCTAAACACGACGAGCTACATTGTTCTGGAAAATAAGAATCTGATAAAGACTACTTGCATTGTTTACTGGAAATTAAGAGTCTGATCAATACTAACCACATTCTTTACTGTAAAATAAGAATCTGATATAGTTTAATCATTTTCTGGAAAATAAGACTATGAATAAAATTAGCTGCATTCTTTACTGAAAAGTAAAAGTCTGAAAAAGACTAGTTGCACTGATTACTGGAAAATAAGAGTCTGGACAATACTAACCACATTATTTACTGGAAAATAAGAGTCTGGACAATACTAGCTACATTATTTACTGGAAAATAACTATGTGGTAAAATCTAACTATATTGTTCACTCGGAAATAAGAGTTTCAACACGCCTATCTGCATTGTTTACTGGACAATAAGAATCTAATCACGGCTAGCTACACTGTTTACTGGAAAATAAGGGTCTGATAAAATCTAGCTACATTGTTTGCTGGAAAATAAGAATCTGATAAAATCTAGCTACATTGTTTACTGAAAAATAAGAGTCTGAATAATCATAGATACATTGTTCACTGGAAAATAAGAGTTTGAACAAGACTAGTTGCATTGTTTACTGGAAAATAAGAGTTTGAACAAAACTAGTTGCATTGTTTACTGGAAAATAAGAGTTTGAACAAGGCTAGTTGCATTGTTAACTGGAAAATAAGAGTTTGAACAAGGCTAGTTGCATTGTTAACTGGAAAATAAGAGTTTGAACAAGGCTAGTTGCATTGTTAACTGGAAAATAAGAGCTTTAACAAGAACAGCTACGTTGTTTACTGGACAATAAGAATCTAATCACGATTAGCTACATTGTTCACTGGAAAATAAGAGTCTCAACAAGACTAGTTGCGTTGTTTACCGGAAAATAAGAGTCTGACCAAGACTAGCTGCATTGTTTACTGTAAAATAAGAATGTGATAAAGACTAAGTCCATTCCTTACTGGAAACTAAGAGTGAACAAAACTATCTACATTCTTTACTGAAAAATAAGAGTCTGAAGAAGTCTAGCTTCATCGTTTACTGAAAAACATAAGAGTGTAAAGAAGCCTAACTGGATTGTTTAGTGGTAAATAGGAATGTGAGAAAGCCTAAATACATCTGTCTGACGATACTCAATTTAGTAGTGTAGGGAAGGCAGCTAGTCTTCACAACCTACTGCCAACTCTTCCGTTACTCTTTTACCAACAAATAATGCAATTGTCCATCACATTATAATGCCCCCACGTCTGAAAAGCCGTAGATGTTTGGTGGGGAGGGTTATTCGAATCTGCGTCCCTCAAATTACGTGTTAAGCGCCCCAAACACCAGACCATGCCGGGCCAGACAATATTCATGGTACCTTCCCCTAGCCTAAAATTAGGTTTCGATCCTCGCAAGGTCTGTTGGTTATGGGTTCTCAACTCGCCATCTACGGGACGAGGGCTCGAATCACATCATCGAACATGACTTGAAAGCGTTATAACGTGACGGTTAGTCATAACATTCTTTGGTAAAGAATCGTGAAACTGTTGGCGTGGGTGATGTTGACTAGCTGCTTTCCCTCCAGTCTATCACTTCTAAATTAGTGATCTGTTTGCACAGATAGCCCTTTTGTAGCTTTTCGCAAAATTCAACAAATAAACTCAAGGTGAAGCAGGTTTTATTCTTTTATTATTTAACTGAAGTGTAGTAAATATGAAGTAAAAAACTGAAATGAAGTTGTCACAGAAATGTTATTAACGATACTCAAGGCTTGGTTTTACAACTTTATTCCTACACGGCATTTATCGTGGCTCAGCAGGATATTTACGGATTTATAACGTTAAAAATTTGGGTTTGATACCCGCGGTTGGTAGAGTGGTCAGTTGGCGACCAGTAATTAGCTGGTGAGACACCGGAACACAATAAATTTGATGTAAGAATGTGAGCTTAGATTCCAATAGAACTAGTTTTATTATTATGATCCTCAGTGGCACAGGGGCATGTCTACCAGCTCATATCGCTAAAAACCGGGTTTCAATACCCGTGGTAGGCAGAACATATACAACCAATTGTGTAGCTTTGTACTTAATTTTAACAAACACATTTATTTTTTTTTACACAACTTCAAATATAACGTCTTCAACTGTGTAGCTTTGCGCTTAACAACAACCAAAGAAACCCAGTTTGCGAATGTAGTGACCCTTAATTTTGAAGTGTTATTAGCGCCGCCACAATAAGTTTGTTTGGCTCTTTAAATGGGAAAACAAATAGAGGGCTGAATGTAACAAGCATAAAATCAATATGTGAGAAACAGGTACAGAGCAATAAAAAGTGAAGGAGATACAAATCTTTCCACCCCTAGTCGATGGAAAAATTGAACTAATAAGCATGGAATAAGCATTTAATTTAAATACAGCATGTGGCCTTTTGACAGCTCCACTTACATTGTTGAAGGAGGAATGGCTTTTTTTTTTTGTGTAAATTTTAAGTCATTTGTTCGAAAAGTCAAAAAGCGAGATGTGTTGTGCCCTGTCGGTGCCTTTTTATGTGTTTCACACTCAGAATTCAAGATAAAGGTCCTACGTGACCATGATGACTGACCATTTGTTTTTTCTAATCCCTTAGCTACAATGTTGCAATCACTTGCAAGTTGTTTTCAAACCGTAAATCTCACTGTAATTCGCGGAATTCGGTCCCTCTTAAGATTGTAACTTCATGTTGTTGGTTTATTTCTTCTTATTTCGGAGAAATGTGCTGGTATATTAATCTGCTTTCATCAGGACCGTCTTGAATTAGTATAAATCAATTTAACAAGCTTTGAGAAAAAGTTGTTTCAGCAAGTGCTCAATTTAAAAGCCAGAAAGGGACTTTCGGAATACCCGTCTTTGTGAAGTAAGTCTGTAGAGCCAAATCTCACCTTTTTATCAGACAAATATCACCGACAATTGTGCTTCGTATTATTGGTGAACAACACAAAGATGTGGAAAACACCACACGTTCAAATACATACGTGGAAAATTTCGCCATTTGCGGCACACGTGGTTGGAATAAAGAGTGGTCCTTTGACGACCAATAATTAGAAGGTGAGGCATCAGGTCACGATAACTTTGAAGTGAGAGCGTGGGCTTGGATTCTAATAGAACTAGTTTTATTATTATTTCTCCACAGCGTCAAATATGACGTTTTCAATTGTGGATTTTCTTAGGCCTTTTATCACGCACTTCCTTCTTTAATTTATTAAATACTTTATTGTTTCTTGGTTTCCTATTTTAGTGTACATTTTATGTTATTGTTACCGGATTAATTGAAACAGTATATCTTTACAGATTTAAAAGAAAAAGAGACTACGGTACAGCTAAATCGTTCGACGTTCATTAACTCGGTTAAAAAAAGAAGAAACAAAAATCAGTGTCACTAACAACTGAGGATTCATACGCGATTGTTTTAATTAAACCATTCGACCTCAAATGTCGCACACTCTTAAGTAAGGTCACGCACAGAACTACTGTTGTTGGCGTAAAGGACCATGGAGAGAGCTTCTAAAGGTCAAATAAAGTGGCTAAGACTTAATCTCATTACAGAAATTTGTTCGTTCGTTTTTTTGTTTGTTTTTGTAAGACATGCACCTTAATAACATGAAAACAGGTTCATACATACAAGTAGACTAATGGATTTAGATAAGGTTTTGAAATTACCATTACTAGTCTATAGATAAACAGCAACTAATTATTTATACGTGTATTATATATAAAACACACGCACGTGTAAGGTCAAAACGTGACGCAAAAGTCGATGGTACTCGAGGCTTGGGGGACAGAACTGTCAAGTTTATTTTCTTATTCGTCGGATATGTTGCTAACAATTTATTTATACTGTGTCATTTGTTGGAAATGTTATTAACTAAAATGTGTGAAAAACAAAAACGTAAGATCAGGATGATTTAACCCTAAATCTTGATCTTTTCGTCTTGATTTGTAAATCAAAGTTGTTGCTGTTATTTTGTGTGTGTGTATTTTTCCTAAATAATTAATTGTCCAAAAAAACTTTTGGCATATCTCACAGGATCGTCTCGGGTGGTTAGAAGGTTAATATGTTCTAATATATCGTTGGTTATCGTGAGATTAAACATATTTTACAAACCATCAGGATCATTGCAGACACAACCGGTAGGGGCTCTGCCCCAAGAGGGGGGATACGTCTGCATCTGAGCGTCTATATTTCATTGCCAGCAAGGACTAATTTCTTAGGGTTCAAGGCCCATGCGCTAATGTTTCCATACATACAAATGGAAATTGGTGACTCATTTGACAACTGATCTGTATTCATCCATCTGTCAGGCAACCATTTGGAATAATCGCAGAGCCAATAGTCGAACTCGTAGAGACGTTAAAGTCGTTTCATATTCAGTTGGCATGTACACATACCCGTCTGTATATATACTAGGACTCAAACATGATTGATGTGTAAGAACACTGGCGTTACATGCGAGTGAGTGGCACTATACAGTGTCACAGATGACGTTAGTCAGACTGTGGCTGGGTAGACAGTGCTGTCCCCTATAGTTTACATGCCTGCTCGATAACGAGAGGGAACTGACAAGGTCGTCATAATTAACAAATTGATTTTTTTTTTTCTTCACAGAGCATTTTCTGGAAATAGGATAAGTTTAGAGCCAAATAATAAAAAGGAAACGGGCGTAACTAGCCTATTACTAAACGAGAGTGGACAAAGACGACGGTCAATCAAATGATAAGATAATTTCTACTTACGTGCTCTCAGAAATTCTCGCACAAGACAAGTAGATGCTAGGTACTTAGGTAATACGCCATGAAATATTCATATCTATGATATGTAAGAAAAAAACCTGTTGCCGGTTTTATTTAAACCTGTTTTTAAAAAAGGGGGAAAGAGATATTTCTGCGCTGAGCCCACCGCAGGGGTCGAACCTCGACTCATAATGCTACAAACTCCTAAGCCTACCGCTGAGCAAAAGCTTTATTTAAGCAACTGAAATAATTTAAAACAGTTATGCGTGTTAAAGGTAAGTCAATTCCAAGTTCAAATATTTTCATCTTATTAGTCATTTTTTTTTTCAAATTAATTATCGAAAGTTGCCTTAAGAAAAAGGAAAAAAAGGTTTGTTTGAAGTTAAGCTCAGAGCGACAAAATGAGTTATCTGTGCTCTGTAGTTTCTAGCGTTGTACAGGAAAAAGGATAACACGATTTCTGTTCCGAAAAAGAATAATTACTCATTGAAATAATCCGGTTTGAATCATGTCTTAATCTTTTCATATTTCGTTACATTTTAGTTGTGTGTACCTAATGTTCGAATTACAGTGCCTTCAGCAATTGAATCTATTTTTAACTGATTTTCCCCGCAACTGGTTTGTCAATCAGCATACACGTGACAGTTAACGTCGACGTACGCGTTATATATTATTGAAACATAAAAACATAGTACAACAACCATCTTGAATGGAAAAACAATTGCTCGGCATGGCCCGGTGGTTAAGGCGCTCGACTCTTAATCTGAGGTTCGCGAGTTCTAATCCCCGTCTCACAAAACATGTTCTCCACCTTAAGCCGTTGGGGGGTTATAAAGTTACGGTCAATCCCACTATTCGTTGGTAAAAGAGTAGCTCAAGAGTTGACGGTGGGTAGTGATGACTAGCTGCCTTCCCTCTAGTCTTACATTGCTAAATGAGGAACGGTTAGTGCAGATGGCCCTCGTGTAGCTTTGCGCGAAATTCAAAAACAAACGAACAAGTCTCGCGAGGTATACGTCGGATCTTGGAAACTACTGTAACAGGAGAGCAAGACAATCTCATTCATAACTGCGTCTACAAAGAAATACTTAAATAAAATCTATACTGTGATGTGACGACAGCTCTAAACCATAATAAGAATCTGTAATTACTCGAAGTAGAAAGAACTGTAATGGACTTAATTTGTAACTAATTATATTCGTTCAAGTTCCCAGCAAAGTTTAACATTAGATAGAATGCATACGTCATAATAGCACAAATATTTTTTTTTTAGTTTACTTGTCTGTTTATCTAGATTACCTCCGCTGAGTTGGGAAAGTTATGCGAAGATAATTCATATGTAAAGAGTCCCGAACCCCAAGATTTACTACCTAGGCACTTGACTACTAACTAACGTGTGAATCATATGATTAAAAAAAACCTAGTATAATTACGTTATTAGAAACCATTTGGTTTGTTCTGTTTTGAATTTCTCGCAAAGCTACGGGAGGGCTATTTGCGCTAGCCGTTCCTAATTTGGTAGTGTAAGACTAGAGGGAAGACTGCTATTTATCACCACCCACCGCCAACTCTTGGGCTACTATTTTACCAACGAATAGTGGAATTGACCTTCACTTCTAACGCTCCCACAGCTGAAAGGACGAGTATGTTTGGTGTGATGGAGATTCAAATCTGCGACCCTCGGCTTACGACTCGAACGCCTTAAACACCTGGCCATGCCGGGACATTTAGAAACCCCTAAGGCGTGCGACTCGTAATCTGAGGGTCGCGGGTTCGCATCCCCGTCACGCCAAATATGCTCGCCCTCCCAGCCGTGGCGGCGTTACAATGTGACGATCAATTCCACTATTCGTTGGTAAAAGAGTAGCCCAAGAGTTGGCGGTGGGTGGTGATGACTAGCTGCCTTCCCTCTGGTTTTACACTGCTAAATTAGGGGCGGCTAGCACAGATAGCCCTCGAGTAGCTTTGTGCGAATTTCAAAAACTAACAAACAAACAGAAACCCCTAAAGTTTAATTTCAAGCAAAAATTATACATGAATACATTATTTATGAAAATGCTTAGTGGTTTTATTAAAATATATTATATATTGTTAGTTTAGCTACATTTATTTTCAGTTTAAAAATTTTAAAGAAATTGAAAAATCATAAAGCTACATCAAACGCTCTCACTATTTGTCGGTTCAATCATCCCAGCAGCCAATGACAAGTTAAGTTTGCATGACGTCTGAGATGCCTGTCAAAATGTCACCATCCTCATGAGTAACAATCTCAAACGCCACCAAGAACACACGTATAATACAGCTAGATTCCACTAATTACTTTTCACCACCCCACACTGCATGTGGGTGGGAGTGTTTTACAAAGTCATATTTCTCTCACACTCGTGCAGGCTTCCCGCAAAAGTTTTTCCGGGAAGATGTTTGACAGGAAATAAATTCAGGAAGAACGTCGATTGAATGGAAAGCCAACAATCGGGGAACAACTGATATCTCTTGGTAATTATGAATCATCCAATATGTTCCTGCCCTCTACGGTTCTTATTACAATATCAAAGAATCTTGACGAGAACTGATACTTTTATACAGTTTTGATTCAAACGGTGCTAAACAGAACTGAAAAATTTTGGTAATTATACCTGTATATTTCTGTTTATCATCAATCATTTATCAAATCTAAACAGTCATGGAGGGAACTGAAAACTTCTGACCATCATGATTCCGTCTATAGTCCATTTATGATCCACTTGAAATCTTAAGCTAAAAATTCTTGGTTATTGCCAATCCATTTACATGATTCAGTTTCTTTATGATCCCTTTGAAATTTAAACGGCCCTGGAAGAATCTAAAATTTTTTGTCATTTGCGATTCCGTCTTTAAGTTCTTTTTTCTTTATAATTATTTTCAAAATTTAAACAACTTTAAAGTTTAAGTATCGACATTTGTGAAGATATCTATATGCTTCTGTTATTTTTTGGTCAAGTTAATAACCTTCTTAGGGACAAAATATTTACCAAAAATTCACAAATTTCAGTGACCTCCATTTTCAATCATCTATCAACACGTGCTTTGTGTTTTAACACTGAGAACCACAAAAGGAGAAAAAAAACCACAAAAACGGATCTGTTAGTGAAATAAATGGATAACAAAACTTAATACTTCACTCGACATACATTTAGATATATTGGTTTGTTTGTTTTTGAATTTCGCGGAAAGCTACTCGCTGCGCTAGCCGTCCCTAATTTAGTAGTGTAAGACAAGAGGGAAGGCAGCTAGTCATCACCACCTCTTGGGCTATTATTTTATCAACGAATAGTGGGACTGACCGTTATATTATAGTGCCCCCAAGACTGAAAGGGCGAATATGTTTGGTGCGACCGGGATTCGAACTTGCGACCGACGGATTACGAGTCGAACGCCTTAACCCACCCGGCCATGTCGGGCATATTGGTAAGTTTCTCGTGAAAATGTATGGGAATCAATATTTTACCACCCATTTACGTGATCTTCTAACTTTTCATGTAAATCCGTGTAACCAGTTTTCAAGACTTCTCAATGAACCTTAATCTCTCCTCATCTGAAGGGGAACATCAGACATTCTTAAGTAAGTCGATTTGCTCCAACCTGAGAGCCATAAAAAACTCTTTGATCACTTACCGATTTTTAGGTTCATACAGGACTTCTTTCATTGTCTTTTTACACTATTTTGTTAATCTGTTGAGGTTAAGAGACTGTATCCAAATGTTAAGGTCATTTGGTAAAACTGCGTAAACATCATAACATTTTTATATAATTATTAAAATAAAGACTCTTATGTTAAGCATCATCCGCCATGACTGGGTGATTAGAGCACTTAGCTTGTAATATGAGGGTCGCAAGTACGAATCCCCGCCCCACCAAACAGGCTGGCCCTTTCCGTCGTGAGAGCTACATAATGTATAGGTCAATTCCAGTATTCGTTGGTAAAAGACTAGCCCAAGACCTGGCGGTGGGTGGTGACGACTAGTTGTCTTCCCACTAGTCTTACACTGCTAAATTAAGGACCGCTAGCGCAGACAATCGCGCTATGCGTTAAATTCAAAATAAAAGATAATTAACAGCGCGATAAGTCCATATTTAATGATAGGTCAGGAGTTCATCATTTATAGCTGTAATACAACGAATAATTAGTTAACAGGTTTCATATTTACGATGAGAATACCTACGCACGACTAATCAACATCACCTATCGCCAACTCCTGAGCCTCTCTAATCCAATAGTGGTATTTGACTGTCATTCTTATAACGCATTAACGGCAACGTGACCCTCGAATCTACAGTTTGAGATGATAAAACCACCAGCTCACCACAAATGGCCTTTAACTAACAAAAAGAGAAGACAGTTCGAAAAAGTGATACCCCCTAGCATGTCTGCGAACTTACAAGCAAAGAAAAACCTGATATTCCACTTAGAAGAAACAAAACAATAATAACCAATATTTGTGTTTTTATAACTATCCGTACAACAAAACAAATCCATGGTTGTAACATAGAGTCAATTATCCCTATCGATCCATTATTTTAAAAACTATTTCCATAACAGATCACGTGACTGATATCCAAAAGCCTAAGTTGCACATAAATTAAGTAAGGAAGTAATTGGTAATAATAAATTGGTAAACAGACACCTGAAGGAAATAGACCAGTATTCTATCAGAGCACATGATGTGTTCTCCAGATAATAAACCACGTAATTGCACCTGTAAATCTTGTTGGCCAACTTATTTTTATATTAGCATAAGACTGAAAAGATAATTGGTATTTTAACAGCAGTTCTGCCTTGTTGTAGCCATAAGAAAACCATCTCCGAATCACCAGTGAGCTGGTTTTGAGCAATGTACTTTATGACATGAGATGCACTCTGCAATCGTTAACTATGCTCAGGAAACTCTGAATCAAGATATAAACGGCTTGTTTCTTTCTTCTTTTTCTTATGGTGTTGAAAGTTTCGATAATGTTACTAGCTGTAGCGTGAATATTAAGCTAACATTAAATGTACTTCGCAGGGTTCTCGAAAATATTCTGTATCGATAACAAACAAAAACCGAAGTTAAAAGTAACAAATATTTCTAATGATAGCTTTTGAAGGCCATACGTCATGATGTGTTGTAATCTACAAAATGCATAATTCTTCTCATAATTCATGGCATGCGCATGTTTCACTGACATCACGACGGTACAAATTGCAACGCCAAGCGCTCCTTGTATGACGTCATTTTAGAGTCTACTGACTGACTGGCAAGAAACATACTACTGTATAATGGTGCGAATGGTTAAAACAGGCGGCCCGAAATTACGGTTAAATAAGTATACATAAGTAATAAGGAAATGACAAAATTCAGTTGCTAAAAGCACTCGAACCCTTTAAAGCATCTCTCCTATTGTACCAGTAGAATAACATTAAAAACTTTCTTTTTCTTCCTAGAGTTGTATTAGGTTGTCCAGAAATAAATGTAGTTTTTGGACTGCGAAGTTTGGAAAAGTGTAAACCAGTGTTGTAAAACATGCTTTAATTAAAGTAAGAACCATGTGCTTCAACACAATTTTGCTAACGTGTAACGATGCTGTTGATGCCCCTGCTATAGAAATCAGAGTTTCTATGGTTAATGACTTTATGGAAGCTTCTTCTGCAGCTGCCTGGTTTTGAAAGTGTTTATTGTTCAAAAGGTTGTCAAAGTGCTTGAGAAAATGAAAATCTGTAGGGAAAGGTCTGGGGAATAAGGCGGATGAGGCAGAACCTCGATTCCCAATTCGTTCAATTTTGGAGCGTCATCCTTGACAGGTCTCATAACGCTGATTTTGTTGACCTTCAGTCAGCTCAAGCAAAACCCACTTATCCAACTTCTTCGTCGTTCCAATCGCACTCAGGTGGTTGGCAATACTTGATTTGCTTGTGTCTAGCTTTTCTGTAAACTCACGCACTGTTGTTCGAGGGTCTGTCTCAACTGCTTCCCTTAATGTGTTTTCATCTAAGGATGGCTTCCTTCCACGACCTTCGTGGCTTTCAAGGCTTTCATCTCCATGTCGAAACCTTTGGAACCAACGCTGAACTATACGTTCAGTGACAGGTCTATGGCCGAATGCCTGGTTGATGTTCAGTGCAGTTTCGGTAGCTTTTCGTCCAAGTTTGAAATCGTAGAGGAAAATCAGACGAAAGCCCTTCTTGTTCATGCTGTCTTTGGGGTTGAGAAACTTACTCTGAGTAGATTTGAAACAGCAGACGATTAAAACACCTTGTAAGCGACAAGTGTTGGATTAAACCAACGATAAGTTGCTCAATATTCAGTTTCTAAATGTCATCGTGAAAATTCCGATATTTGTTTCTGGGACACCTAACATTTTTAAAATGGACAATAATATAACAAGTATTCGAAATAATATTAATGTTTATTTTTTAATTTCGCGCAAAGCTACACGAGTGCTATCTGCATTAGCCGTCCCTAATTTAGCAGTGTAAGACTAGAGGGAAGGCAGCTAGTCATCACCACCAACCGCTAACTTTTGAGCTACTCTTTCACCAACAAATAATGTGATTGGCCGTCACATTATGACGCCCCCACAGCGAAAAAACGAATACGTTTAGTGCGACGGGGAATCGAATCCGTAACTGTCAGATTACGAGTCGAGCACTTTAACCACCTGACCATGCCGGGCCTAATATTATTGCCCACAAGAACTATAATTATTGATTATAATTTTAAAATGCTGTCAGAAAAATCAGTAGTAAAACACGATTTGTCCTTGACGGATATTAATTTCGAAACATATAAAGTCCCAGTTTTAAAAATGGTGAAATAAATTCACTTGAAAATATATACATATTTCATATTTATAGACGTTATTATTCGCCTAGCCAAGTAGCTTATTTACACGGTTCTTATGGATCACGTGCTCTGTGTGCTTCGTCATTATATAAACATGAAATCAATAATGCTGAACAGCCTTAAAATCAAAACCAAAAGTCAATTTACCCTTAATAACAGTGCTTTGTTACGTAAGCCTATTCCAGCATCTAATTGTATGTTTCAAATAAAAATTGAATTTTAAAAATTAATATAAGCATAATATGAAAATATATTGTTAAAAGAACTCGTGAATATTAACATCTGCTTTTTCTGACAAGGCCGTATTAAAAATATGAAATAAAAAAAACAAAACGAAAGCGCTTATCAGCTGAGCAGAACGCACGAGCAGGGATCATTGAACAGCACGTGCGTATGAAGCACATTTTAACCGTTTCCATTGGTCTAATGTGGACTTTATTCGTTATATCACACGAAATAATGTTTCGAAACGTCAGACACGAATCTTAGAAAGATCAATTTGTACTGCTTAAAGAAATAAATAAAGCATATATCACACTAGGTGTTTTGGAAGGGTACACAGATCTCCAGTACAAAGATGAACAATTAAAGATATTAATTGAAACGATTTGTTTTAGTTCACTAATATTCACATAATGCTGTACAAGGAATCTTTGCACTACCCATTCCTGAATGTAAGCAGAGAACTACTGAAGAGAAGGTGGCTAGTCAGCCGCATCCACCGCCGACTCTTGGGCTACTCTACTCGAATAAAGGGATCTGACCACCTCTTTTATAATTCACCCATGGCTTCGAAGAGGAGAGTGCGATTTTTTTTTTATATCGACCATGCCAAAGCGAATGTTTGAAGTTATTCGCAATGACGGCCGTGCAACTCACTACTGAGATCTCTTGTTGGACATTTCCTACCCTGTTTAGAACTTTTTTTTGGTATGGCCTTAAACTTTTGACCAGCTAGTATTTAGACTAATTTTATAGTGCTCACATTTTTCCTATTAAATGCTAAAAAAGTTTTTTATTTTTATTTTCCCTTTTCTTATTTTCATCTTTCAAAGCTCTACTCAAATAAGTGGTTGAGTCTAACAACGCAAAATGCATATTTTTTCTTTATGTTCATTGGCCTTAAGATTTTGGCCAGCAGTGTAGTTCCGTCATCTCTTTGCCGACGTGGATCTAATTACAGTTTTCGACTCAAGACTGTGGTGTATTTAACCACGCCAAAGGTCTCATATGTTAATAAACTCTAATCCTCCCTTAAAAAAAAAGTTAAAAGCTTCAAATATTGAGGATATTCTCTTGTTTCGTCATCACGTGCGTCCTTGTAACTAAACAGTGAGGTTTAGAGTGTAATATTAAAGGTTTGATCCTGTAGTGAGTACAGCAGAGCCCACTGCTCAGCTTTAACATAAATAAACAACACCACATACACCTATAAATAGAAAGTTGTTACCCCTTGGTACTTCTTGTACGAGAAGTAAAATTTCATTATTAAAACAAACTACGTTCGGTAAAAGTTTTTGCCGAAAGAAAATTACACTTATATATACAAATGGCCAAAGATAGGCCAGAAACTACTAAGAGATAACACAATGGCTGAAATGTTCTCTAAATGATGAGGGTCAGCTCAGATCAAATAACACGAACATAAACGATACATTCTGAAGATCTAAAATTAATTCTCTGTCAATAAGAAAAATAATAATAACTGTTTAATACCGGGAGGGGACTTTGTACTAAACGTTAGCATACCTCAGTCTCAGAGCCATCTCACAAACAACTGACGTAGTCTAAAGACACAGTAACGGTGATGGCACAATGCAGATTTAGAGACCATGCCGCCATATCCCCTGCTGGGAAAGGGTTAAAGTACCGCATTCTTCGTTCTGTACCCCATGCAGTCTTGGCTAAAGTTAAGTTGGTCGAATATATCAGGCTTGACATTTCATTTATCACTCCTGACAGCAGGAACTGAAAAACGGTCGTTTCAACAAGGACACTGTAGGAACGTTGTAATCTTGCTGAAAATAGACGGTGTCGTTTCAACAAGGACACTGTAGGAACGTTGTAATCTTGCTGAAAATGAAAGGTAAGTGTCGTTTCAACAAGGACACTGTAGGAACGTTGTTTTCCTGCTGAAAATAGAAGATAAGTGTCGTTTCAACAAGGACACTGTAGGAACGTTGTAATCTTGCTGAAAATAGAGGGTAAGTGTCGTTTCAACAAGGATATTGTACGTTACGAAATGAAGTTGTAATATTGCTAAAAGTGGAAGATAAGCGTCTTTTCAACAAAGGCATTGTATGAATGTTTTTATCTTGCTAAAATAAAACGTAGATGTCATTTCAACAAGGATACTATAAATGTTGTAATATTGCTAAAAATAGAAGGTAAGTGTCGTTTCAACAAGGACACTGTACATCAGAATGAACGTTGCAGTTGCGCTTGAAGGAGCCAGTTAATATTGTTTGAACAAGGACAATACGCGTCGATTTGATTGTTATATAATCTTTGTGCTTCATACCGTTTTCTTATTTCTGGTTGTACATATAGAGTTCTGTACACCAAAATAATACGTTGTAACACTGAACACTTAATGTGAAAGACATTTTGGTTACATCGATGTAGAAACAAACGATAATACATAATGTGGATGGCTACTTTATAAATGTCCTACAAACCCTTGGAACTATTTCTTTCGCCCTCACTCCGATGTACACGATCGCCCATGACCCTCCGATACCACAATTTCCGCTGTAACAAACTTCTGTCCTGTTTTTATCTTTTCCTTTTGGAATTTCGCACAAAGCTATACCAAGGTCACCTGGTCTAGATTTTCCCAAATTTGAAGGCATGGCTTTGTGGATCGCAGATTCGAGTCTCCGTCAACGATCATAGTTGCTCTTTGAACTGCGGGGGCGTTATAAAGTTCGATCAGTCCCACTATTCGTCGGTAATAAGCAGCCCAAGAGCTGGTGGCGGAAGGTGCTCTTTATTTCTCTTAACGATATTGCTTTACTTTAATAATATTTTATTATTTTGAATCGAAACATCTAACAAATAACCTATCAAATCTAGCTAGTTAGTTTGTTTTTAGTTAAGCACAAAGCTACACAATGGTCTACGTGTGCTCTGCTCATCACGAGTATCGAAACCCGGTTTCTATTGTTGTAACTTCCGTAGGCACACCGCTGTACCTCACTGTGTATGTGTGGGTGGAGAGCTATCTAATCTAGCCTTTAATAAAGTATTTCCACTTTGACCCATTCAAGTATGTAGATGAAGATATTGAAAATCAACGAACAAACTAAACTTATGCGGCAAATCGTTTAATCTATCTAGTATTTAATATATGCACTTCTTATGATGGAAAACAATATAATACTGTGTTCAAAGTGGCATCAAAAAATTTCCAACCAAACACACCAAATTATCACTTTGTATTTGACGCAACTCCCTCTTAGTATAGTAGAAGTTTTCATATACTTGTTAACCATGCTAAAGGCTCATCTTCCTTTTTAACTTTTGGAATATATGTTGTTTTTAGCCAAATTAGGGCATTGTTCCCAATTTTCTTTGGACGTAATTTTTTGAAGTCTGTTTCTGAGTCCTCTCTGTTGTGAAATTTTCTCGAAAAAAAAAAAGATGGAAGGCACCTCTTGGAGAAGATGACAGATGCCCTTTATCAACTAATCTACATCCTTACCAATCTCGCTGTCTGAAAGAAAAAAAATGCTATTTTCAGCAGTTCCTGTCTTCTAGTCACAATCTTACTCGATACAGTATTACATGGTTGAATGGTCGAGAAATCCTGTAAACCAAAAATATAAGTACTAAACATGTCGTCCGTGGCGCCACGGCTGACAGGTATGGCGACAGGCTACTGAATTAACATATACCAAACGTTCTTGTAAGACTACATTTATCATGATAGCACCCAGTATTTTTCAGTAAAGACTAAAATCTGATACCAGAATAAGACGTTTAGTTAGTATTTATTTCTGTATAAATATATTCTTCAGTTTCAGGTAATAAACACGTCAACACAGTTACATAGAGAGAAAGTTTGTTTGGGGATTTTTTTGTTTTACCCTTTCACTGGGCGCACGTTAATAATCGGTGATTTACTAGTCTAGTGCAATATCCAGCTGGTAGGAACTCAAGACAGGAACCTAAAGTCACGTCTCGTGTCGTTGCTTCTTGGAAACAAAACATCAAAATCTTTCTACACTGTCTACTCGTCATAAGCAACAGGTCTTGAAATCAGAGATCGATCTTTAAGCAAATTCGAGTCAGCCTTTCGTTTATTTGCAGACAAGCACGAAACCACACAATGGGCTATCTGTGTTCTGTCCACCACAGGTATCGAAAAAATGGTTTCCCAGAGTGTGAGTCCGCTGCTAGGGGTTGACGCGTTTTAAAGCAAATTGTGTCACACACAACAAGAGACAAAAATAGGCCCAAGTTCTAATGGAATAATTATTAGTTTGATGATGGTCAATTTCTCAATCCGTGTAAAAATATTCTGTTATTAAAGAAAATTTATCAAAAATCTAAGTAGCCTTTACATGTTCCATAAAAAAAAAAATGGACTTCTAACATTCAATGCAAGTGTGCGTGATACTAATGTGTTACTTCAAGGACAATCGTGTTACAACTGATTAGTATGTTGACTGCAGGGTTCAAGGTGACACAGTATCATAGGTATGTTGATAAATGTTGTGTACACGACCTCTGGAACATATTATTGTACAGAAAAACGGGAAAAATGTCAAGACACTTCAGAATTAATCTATAAATTTAGATCATATAACTCTATTTTTTACTTTCTTTTCGCAGGTACGTTTCTTTCTCTAGATATGTGTGTGTTTTCTTATAGCAAAGCCACATTGGGTTATATGCTGAGCCCACCAAAGGGAATCGAAGCCATGATTTTAGCGTTGTAAATCCGTAAACTTACCGCTGTACTAGCGGGGGGCTCTCTGGATACGACAAATAAAGTCTTGCTATACCAAGAATGTTTATCTCTTTCGCCCCACGACCTCGTGGTTAGGGCATTCAACTCGCAATCTGCGGATCGCGTATTTCGAAGCATGCCACTGAACATGTTCGGCCTTTCAGTGGGGACGTTATAAAGTGTGGTCAATCCCATTAATCATTGATAAAAAAACAAACCGTGATGGACCTTGACTAAACTACTTTCCTTGTGGTCTATCACTTCAAAGTTAGGAACGGTTAGTCCAGATTATATTCGAGTAACTTTACGTGAAATTCAACAAAACTATCATAATATAGTTTAATAATGTAATAAACTACCGTTCAATGAAAACAACAACAACGTGGAATTTGATATGTGAATTCCATTACCACAGTACGTAGTACGTAATACAACCTCCATAAACATTTAAAGTTCTTCCTATAGATGTGTAAGCCTGCATATGAAACACGGAAATCACAAAGCCTATTATTTCTAGGCAACATTTCTACCACGACAAATAGGACCCACTTGGCATATTCTAATTTCTAATTTTTCCAGAGCAACAGTAGTTAAAGTAATGACGTAGAATCTTGTGTGTCAAAATATAAACTATAATAAAATATTTTTATGCCACAAACTGTTAAGGAGCCAAGGTTCAGGCACAGCCCATCCTTAATTTAGAGCTGTCGATCAGTAGGAAGGCAGTACTGCCACCTACAGGAGTTCTCTTAACCGAATAGTAGGATTTGTTATCGCTTTTATAGCACAATCATCGCTATAAGATAAAACTGAAATCAGCTGCATATCGCAGGCTCGAACGTTAAATCTTTCACAGCAGAGAGGCAACAATAATCAAAATATGCTTAGTAACCCATTCCAGAAAAAAAAATTGAATTATTTAAATCCAACGAAACAGTGGACAAACGGATAAACTGGTGCTATATCCCGCTAATATTAGTGGTGCGTTTCAAAATGGCGGATACACGTAACTGTGTAATAGGGATGGTTGAAAACTGGTATATACCGAGAAGAATGACATTCTAATTTCTATCCAATAACCATGTCTTAAGACTCCTCAAGTTATTGTTGACAGTTCCAATAACCAATAACCATGTCTTAAGACTCCTCAAATTATGGTGGACAGTTCCAGAAACCAATAACCATGTCTTAAGACTCCTCAAGTTATTGTTGACAGTTCCAATAACCAATAACCATGTCTTAAGACTCCTCAAGTTATTGTTGACAGTTCCAATAACCAATAACCATGTCTTAAGACTCCTCAAGTTATGATGGACAGTTCCAAAAACCAATAACCATGTCTTAAGACTCCTCAAGTTATTGTTGACAGTTCCATTAACCAATAACCATGTCTTAAGACTCCTCAAGTTATGGTGGACAGTTCCAGAAACCAATAACCATGTCTTAAGACTCCTCAAGTTATTGTTGACAGTTCCAATAACCAATAACCATGTCTTAAGACTCCTCCGTTATTGTTGACAAGTTATTGTTGGACAGTTCCAATAACCAATAACCATGTCAAGTTATTGTTGACAGTTCCAATAACCAATAACCAAGACTCCTCAAACCATGTGTTAAGACAGTTCCAATAACCATGTCTTAAGACTCCTCACGTTATTGTTGACAGTTCCAATAACCATGTCTTAAGACTCGTCACGTTATTGTTGACAGTTTCAATAACCAATAACCATGTCTTAAGACTCCTCAAATTATCGTGGACAGTTCCAGAAACTAAATACCCTGTTCCGACAGGAAGTGGAAACAGTCTGTTTGTTGGACTTTGTGCAAAGTTAACTAGCTGCACAAGGGCTATCCGCATTTGCCGTTCATAATTCTGAAGTGATACACTAGAGGAAGTACGTAAGCTAATCAGCACAGTTAACTCTAAAGCTACTATTGTTAACTTGAATAGTGGGATTTGATAGTCATTTTTATGACTCAAAAGCTCAATTTCATTTCTTTTAGTTGTTTTTCTCGGCAATGGGTGTGCAAAAACTACAGCATTCAGATCCACAGTCCGGTACGCTACTCTCTGAGTGAAACCCAGCCAAGCTGAGGTACCTCTTACTGTACATACTTCCTGCTGACTTACACGGCATTTATGTATCAACCACCGGATAAACTTTAAACTGTATACATTGTTGGATGTGTTTCAACAGAAAATTAATCTTCACTGTCGTTTATTGATCAACCACTGTGTCAGTTCAAAGATTTTGTTTTTTGTTTGTTTGTTTTTTTAATTTCGCGCAAAGCTACCGAGGACTATCTGCGGTAACCGTCCCTAATTTAGCAGCGTGATACTAGAGAGAAGGCAGCTACTCATCACCACCCACCGCCAACTCTTGGGCTACTCTTTTACCAATGAATAGTGGAACTGACCGTCACCTCTAAAACACCCCTCCAACAAAACATTTAAAGTCAAAATACATTAGACAAATGCTGCATGTGCTTTGTTCTTTCAGAAGTACCCTACTGTTACCAGTACCATTATTAACGCCAAGGAATTAGATGTTACTCTTATAACGCGTTAACAAATTAAAGCAAATGGAACATTTTGTGGTATCGCATGGATTCGAGTCGGAATCGCCAGCTCCAAAATCTAGAGCTCTACCACAGAGCCAACCGACGCCCTGATTTATAGAAATAAGGAAAAAACACACAAAGGTCTCTTAATAGAGTCACAGAATCAAACTAATCAACTTAAATTATTGTCATTTAATATAAAGAACTAGAATTGATAAAAGTGTCTCCGAAGTTTAAAGTAATCAGTCCTCTATTGGTAACACAAGGTTTTTAAGTACATTGGAACAAGAAATGTTGAATTTATTAAGATTAGATATATAGTTCTTTACACACCGTTAATACCCTAAAATAGTATATACTTAGACCACACAAACTACTTAACAAACTAAAATATTTTACACACAGACCAAATGTCAAAATAACGGAGAGTTTATTCATCTTAATATCATATATAGTAGTGATATTTAGTAAGTAGATTGAATAATACGGATGTTGAGCTAAGAACTCTTATACGGTAGGTGTCTGTGATTTGATGGCGATAAGTTCAGAAATAAATGAACAGTACGCATTCCACTTGCTTTTAAACTAATATAAATATATATTCGTTCCAGTTAAACGTATATGTAATAAATTCGTTACATTATAGATATGATAGACATATCATAAACACTGTATAGAGTTATCTTCTTCTTGTCAAAAGTCTACTTAGGCCTATTTGTTTGATTTAGATCTACCTTTCTCTACTTCTATTGCACTAGTATTCCGTTGAGTTACCACATTTGTATACTGCTCTTCGGACATTCATCTGCTTTTTTCGTATTTAGGCTTACTACCAATAAACATCTGCTTTTGGTATACAGACTTATTTGCAAATAACCGTTTGTTGTTTTTTGGTGTGTGTGTTTTTTTTTTTGTAAAAGCCCACACAAGCAGGTTTAATTGCTTTAAAACATCCTTCGACGAGACACATTATTTCTCCCAAGATGCCAGAAATCCGTTGGTCTCACTTTAACATATCAGCCGTTAGGCTTTTTACTCCTACAACAGTTAACTTTATGTTTTCTAACTTTATTCTGACTCTCCGTCTCTTTTCCGTGACTTTACTATTTGCTCTCATCCTGTGTGTTTTTGTTTCTCGTCTGTTTACTACTTTTATACGTTTGCCACTTAGGTCTTCTAGAAATCTTTATATTCTCGGCATCAATAAATTTCACGCGACCTTTAATAGCCTCAACGTCAATAAATTATAAACACAACTTCCAACAATCTTCTGCTTTTAAGTCTCTTATTATGAAAAAAGTACACAATTATGAAATATTAATTCACATAATAAAATGATTTATAATACTTACACTACAGAGTATTTTCTACCTGACACCAAACTACCGGCTTAAACAACCTAAAACATTTAAACCTAGACTTAAAACATTGCTTAAATTACACCTCTATGAGAGGCCTACCTTATTTACATCCTTTGCTCTTCCAAGCAGCGACGATAAGCAGTAAATTTAGCGAAACACCAGCCGCTACAGGGAAAGTAATTAATTAAAGAATAAATTAGACCTCAATGTCATATTTTCTTCACTGAAATTCACGTTTTAAAGATGGGAGAGAGGAATAAATGGATCCATACATACAATAGATTTACCACACATTAGCAAACAAATGGTACACAGTAAAGTTTGTTTGTTATTAAGCATGAAGCTACCTATTTGTATAACCTGTGTTGTGTCCACCACGGGTATCGAAATCCAGGTTTTAGCGTTATAAGCCTTTAAACTTACCGCTGAGTCACAGAAGGCGCATACTAATGTCAAAACTGATGCAAAAGAACATAATACACGCAAACGTATATATATATACATATATATTACGTTTTAGCCGAATGCAGTTTTCCCTACACGTGTTGGAAATTTAAATATGTCAATATCAGAAGCTCATAAGCTTAGACGTCCTCACAGTTTCAAATCAAAGTTCAACGTTTATTGTCATCAGTGGCGTATTTAGGTTAGGGGGATAGAGGGGACTCAGCTCCAGGGCCCATTGATAATTTTATTCTATATAAAATTACATGGAATGTATGGCTCATATAAATGATTAGCCCCTGTGCCCACACAACCTTAAATCAACCACTGATTATTAACTAACTCCGAAAACCAAATTAATAAAGAAATACTGCTAATTAAGTGTTTACAATTTAAGAAGCAGTTTCAGTATTGCGCGTATTCAAAGTACTGCCTACAAAATCTAAAAAGCCTCACAAAAAATTACTGTAATTATGCAACATTCAACGCGTTGTTATCAGTCGAATGTTATCTTTGTTGTTAAGTTCTGAACTTCACATTTAGCGATATGTACTCTGCCAAATGAAGCCATCTAAACCCGATTTTTCGCGTTGTTAACCGTGAGACCTACCCCTGAACCACCAGAGGAAATTCGCGTGATAACACTGAGAGCTCGGAATTGTTTTTTGCCGTAAGGTGCAGGAAGACAACTCATCGTGAACATTTTAAAATGTGTCGTAAAACATTTTGAAGTGCGATTCCCTTTCCCCGTCCTCCATTTTTGTACGGCACACAAAATTTCAACCAATGGCCTAAATTCTAAACAGGATCTAATACGACCTTAAAAAGAAAGTTTATGGATATTACAAGTTCGATAACAACGTTCCTAAAAAATAGAAATAGAAATAAAAAATAGAAGGGTGGCGCCACTGAGGCCCAGAGACACGTGACGCCAATGTCGCCCACACTATGTCAGACGTAACAGGTTTCATGTCACGTGCTATACGTGACTGATCGTATAACAATGGTGACGAACAACTTTCTCTGTTAGGTAACAGAATTCGCCAAAAACATTTTTTTTCATGGATACGTATGTGTGTGCGCGCGTGCGTGTTTATTATTTTGATAAAATAATACTCACACGTATCCACAGGTATTCAAAATTGTTCGTGTGTGCTCTGAAAGAGAGAGAAAAATATTATCGAAACAAAAAAAGATATTGAGTCATATAATTCATGTTTGGTCCTAAATGTTCAGTATCTTATAATGCTGGTTTGATTTGTTTTGAATTTCACGCAAAGCTACGCGCGAGCTATCTGCGCTAACCGTCCCTACTTTAGTAGTGTAAGACTAACGATGAAGGCAGCTAGTCATTACCACACACTGCCAACTCTTGGGCTACTCTTTTACCAACGAATAGTGGGACTGACCGTCGCATTACAACGCCTCCACAGCTGAAAGGGCGAGTATTTTTGGTGTAGCGGGAATTTGAACCCTCGACTCTCGGATTACGAGTCGAGTGCCTTAACCACCTGGCCATGCCGGACCACTTACAATGCTGATGATATATAAACACAGGTTCTCATTTTCTCCTAAATTTCACAGCATAAATTCTTTTGTTGTTGGGCCCGGCATGGCCAAGCGTGTTAAGGCGTTCGACTCGTAATCCGAGGGTCGCGGGTTCGAATCCCTGTCACACCAAACATGCTCGCCCTCCCAGCCGTGGGGTCGTTCTGATGTGACGGTCAATCCCACTATTCGTTGGTAAAAGAGTAGCCCAAGAGTTGGCGGTGGGTGGTGATGACTAGCTGCTTTCATCGTTAGTCTTACACTGTTAAATTAGGGACGGCTAGCGCAGATAGCCCTCGAGTAGCTTTGCGCGAAATTAAAAAAACAAACAAACAAACAATCTTTTGTTGTTGTTGTTGCGTGTGTCTTAAAACGTCCTGGTCCGGCATGGCCAGGTGGTTAAGGCACTCGACTTACAGTGTGAGGGTCGCGGGTTCGAATCCCCGTCCCACCAAACATGCTTTCCCTTTCAGCTGTGAGGGTGTGGTAATGTTATGGTTAATCCCACTATTCGTTGGTAAAAGAGAAGTCCAAAAGTTGGAGGTGGGTAGTGATAACTAGTTGCCGCTAGTTTTACACTACTAAACTAAGGACGGCTAGCGCAGATAATCCTCATGCAGTTTTGTGCGAAATTCAAAACAAACCAAACTAAAACTTCCACGAGCTTTACGCGATTTAACGCCTTCATCTGGCTTCACTGTACAACTCGATACACTGGCTGTAGGGGGAAGAAAACATATCAAGATTAATCACGTGACACGTGATTAATTATTCACACGTAATTAATCACTTTTTTGCTTTGTTGAACCCTTTCCTTGAAATTTATCGTTGGGCTTGAATAAAAAAAACGCTACACGTGTATAAAAACTCAAGGAGACATGGTTTAGGTTTCTTTTTCCTTGAGAGTTGACGTTATGTACCTGGTGCTGCCAAAATCGAGAAAAACATCCCTTGTTAACAGTTTATATTGAAACTTTAGTTTAAGAAATATTACGATTATCTTCCACCTTCTTTTTATAGTCCCCTGGTGGTATATTTTACAACCTTACTGCTCTGAAAATCAGAGTTTCGATTTTCCGCGTTGGACAGAGCGCAGATAGCCCTATGTGTAATTTTTCAGTAAGAAAACAAGAACTGCTCTTTCTTTCTATAATTCAAAACACCCATCAGTGGGACAATGGTAAGTTTACGTATTTACAACGCTAAAATTCGAGGTTTGATTCCCCCGCAGCGGACACAGCAGACAGTCCAATATAGCTGTGGCCTGCAACAAACAAACCATGACTAACAATGGTCACAACCAAATCTGGTTAAGTAACTGAACATTTTTTGTATTGAGATCGCCGCTTACTACCAAGTAACATAAGAAAGAAAACCTAAACATGTGTACTTTGTAAAGATGGGCGAGAAAATAATAATTTTGTTTAGGCTACGACTGCATATTTCAGCTTTTCTCTGGTTTCAAACTAAAACGTTTATTGTCACCTACATAAGACAGGAGCAAATATGCGGGACAGAGGTATCGAGAGAATCAGTCAATAAACTGACACAGTTTAAGTGAAAGCTATTGCGTTATACAAGGACCCGAAGCCACAAAATCTTTTTATTTACTCTTCGTTATGACAACAGAGGACGCTGTATACTACCGACGTTAATGACAAATAATTATCGCTGGATTTTTTTTTTTTTTTGAAACTTAAAACGCGTTGTATTGTATATAATTCTGATATTAAAAAAAAACTAAATGTTTTGCGGGTGCCAATTTATCTTCGCAAAATGATGAAAACAACAAAACAAAAAAATAAGAGTTAGATGAAACCATATAGAACTCAGCGCTTTTTACTGCAGGAATTAATACAGATAACAAGATACAGAAAACTGATAAAATGTTTTTCAAGTGGTGATACAGTTACTAAGAAGGGAGCATAACACGTACAGTAAACTATTAAGTAAAATATAAATTACTCAGATGAGCAAACGTTAAAATCACCAGTTCTTAAGGAACAAAAAAGAAATAAAAAATTATCCCCCAATCTTTGGCGTGTCTTATTCATTCCAGTGATCCAAACGATACCAGATGTGACATGGAACAAAGAAATGATTTTATGTGTTGGGCATGTACTCCGTGTATCCTTACTGCAGAGAAGAGTGGATAATTAACGGGTTCTTTCTCAAATATATATATGTTTGTGTGTACGTTCGTTTTATAGCAAAATACTAAAACGTAATTAACTTGTCCAAAGCGTAAGAAGAACTTAATACCAACAAGAGTTATTCACGTTGAACTGAGAACTGACTGTCCTCATAACTCTTGAGAGAACTACAGAAGTACGCGAAAAGAAACCACGAGGCCCGGCATGACAGGGAGGTTAGGGTGCTCAATTCGTAATCTGAAGGTTGCGGGTTCGAATTTCCGTCACAGTAAACATGTTCGCTCTATCAGTCAGTAGACGTGTTATAACGTTTTGATTAATCCCACTATTCGTTGGTAAAAGAGTAGCCCAAGAGCTGACGATGGATGGTTACCTTTCCTCTACTCTAACACTGCTGAATTATAGACGGCTAGCGCAGATAGCCCTTGTATAGGTTTGTGCAAAATTAAAAAAAAACAAAGAAACAAGAAACGGTGACTGATATTTTATTTCTTTATATTGAAAGATCAACAACGGCACAAACTCTAAAACTTGAAGTCTCATGAAAGAACTGAAACCAAGACGCACGTTTATCAACATAAAATGTGGTACCATTGAAAGTTTTGTTTTAATAAATGTTATTACTTTTCGGGTAAGATAATGTACACGGTATCTATACCTAGTGTAGTGGCCACATAAAATAAAACAACTATACTGTAACGCCACCCACTTTTTGTTTATTTCATCGCGAAGCCACATTGGTCGATCTGCTGTGTTCCTCTCAAACCCTGGCGTTCCCCAGTGGCACATTGGTATGTCTGCAGACTAACACCGCTAACAACCGGGTTTCGATACCCGTAGTGGTCAGAGCACAGATAGTCCATTGTGTAGCTTTGTGCTTAAAACAAACAAAGAAACCCTGAATTTTAGCGGGCACGCCACTTACTGCAATAATAAAATAATTTCAACCACCAATATCTTCATATCTTCAATCATCAAATCAGACATCTGATAATGTCGTGGGATTCTAATGCCAGTTATCAGTAATTTATACTAATGTCATTTTCAGGAAGTTCCGTCCCTTGGGTTATTCTCCAAATCTTATATGGCCTAGTTAGTCAGTAGGACATTGTACACATAAGCTGATCGTCGCGGGTTCGAATCCCACCATCGAACATTCTCACCTTATCAACCGAGGGGATACTATTAGAAGACATTCAACTTCGCTAGTGGTTGGTAAAACGTACCCTAATAGCTGGTGGTGGGTGATAGTGATTGGCCTTCAGTCTATTATTTCTAAATTATGGACGGTTAGCACCAATAGTTCTCGTGTAACTTTGCGCAAAATTCAACAAAGAAACAAACAACCACCCAAGTCCTATATAAATGTGAGTTCGCAGTAGTGGTAAGTAACAGCTCAAACACTATACATATAACAGCTGTTCATCGTGTTCTATATGTGAACATATTTAGGTTCACGTAATCCGGTTTCATTTAACACCTCATACTCCAAATTGTTCGCAAAATACAGTAAATAATCATTGAGAGTTCTTTCATGTGGAGAACCATCAGATAAAAGGAAGCTATCCAATCACAACACACGGTTTGAAGTTGATCATAAATGTCTCGAAGTGTCATTAGTAGTAGCTGCAATTACTTCCAAACTAACGACACACTTAGCCTTACACCTGGTCAAGACAGGTTATTGCCCACAACACATCACTGGAAGAAACTGGAATCACTTCCAAACTTACGACACACTTATCCTGACACCTGGTCAAGACGGGTTATTGTTCACAACACATCACTGGTAGAGACTGAAATCACTTTCAAACCAACGGTGTGACAGCTGATCACTTCTGATTAAGTCCAATTATAGAGAGCCATTCCTGAAACCAGGTCAAGTATTGTGGCTAACTAAGATCAGTCATTGTAACAGTCAGTGGTCAATACAATCACTTAGGTCTAATTATTAATTAGTTAATAATGTCTGTCTTAATTACATACATCAGTTGGTAACTAGTTATTTTATTCTTCAGCTGTTGATCTGATCTACAGAAAAGTTCTGATCATTTCTGTGGTAACAGGGGCCGAGGTTCAATTTCAGACCTTCATGTCAAAGATACTTATGCCTTATTCACTCGTCTGGGTTCTCCACACTTGGATCAACTAAGCATTTGGACGATTTTTTCAAGTGGAGAGTACACAAATTTTGGTGACTTCTGTGCTAGGTTTACCTATAGTGTTATTAGGTGGATGTACAATACCTTTTTCATCTGTCTCGTTGGTCACTCAAATGTTGTCATCTTATAATTATCGCAATGTCACCTTCTCTGGAATATTGTAAACACATTGGTATTACAAACTTTTGCAACTCTGTTATACTCATAAATTCTAACTTTGGTTGATTTCTTTGTCTTCTCAACGTATTTGAGCCCACATTCACAAGGGATATTGTAACTGGTGACCATAGTACCTACAACCATATTACGTTGCAGCTTCTGTCGATACGCTGTTTACTTTGTATGTTTCTAGATTAACCTTTGACCTAAGTTTCTGTACTTGTCTTCCTGCCTATTCTTGGTCTTTATGAAGTATTTTGGATATCAAAGGCCAAAGTTCAGAAGATGGAAGGATGCACAGTGATATGTTTCATTTCCTCATTCATGGCGACTTCCTTATTACAAACCTTCTCCATTATTAAAAATGTAGGCAGTTCATGACACCTGTCCTTACTTTAGTTGGAGAAGCTTGTTGATAGCTAGGACGTTTACCCGTATCTATGTAACTCATATAAACTCCTCTGACATATATGGTATGGATTTGAGGTGATTGGTAAGTCTGTTTCCAAATTACGCGTAAAACTACACAAGAAATATTTGAATATAGCCGTCTCTAATTTCAGGCTGTTAGGCTGAATAAAGGAAAGCTAATCAAATGCACCACTGTCAACTCTTGAGCTACTCTTGTCTGACCGAATAGTAGAAGTTGACCGCAACCTTTATGGTGAACTATGGCCCCAAAGTCAAGACAACGAGACATGTATTCAACAGTCCAAGCATGCTAACAGTTAGGACACCCCCGGCATACTTCTTGTATAAAAAAGGATTTCACCCCACCCCCACCCCTCCCAACCTCCTACAGCTCAGAGTGTATTTTTAAATAGAGAACTAATCGTCTTAAGAATAGGAAGCCCAGATTTGAAACGCTTCCCTTTCTCTGGTTCATAATTTTGAGGCGTTGTAACTCCTTGGCTTTTGATATGACATTCTACAGTGCCGTGTGATAAAGTGCCATTACATTCATAACTCGTAGAACTTCCCAGCGTATCCTATCAGTGCTTTGACAACATCATACAGACGCCCTAATGGTCTAGACGTTTTACCAACCCGTACCTCTTGGCAATAAACGCTGGTAAAGGTGAAGTAATGACAGACCTCACACCGAAAGATTAGAAGTCGAATAAAGCAGCCTAAGGGAGAAAAGCCTAGCATGGCTGAAAAACAAAGTGAAACTGATTTCAGTATCACTCAACATGAAGATCATATATAACAGTCCTGTTGCCTCCTGGGTTCGTGCACTGGTTTAAATAAATGTATATATTGGATTAGTTCCGCGATAATTTAAAACGTTGTTGACAATCTGCTAACTAAAAGTACACGTAAATATTTGTAGAAATTTACATTTGATGTTTTATTCATGAGTGAAAATTAGATACAGGGTACGATTCAGTCACGTGGTGTCGCCACAGCATAAAGTTGATATAAGAATTATGCTAAATGTTCTTGAACCATTCGAAAAAAAATTCGGCACTTGTTAAAGGGCGATGGCCTGTGATCTAGTAAAAAAAATAGAAGAGGAAAAATTGAGTGCCAAGATTTTCAATTTATTTTTGGATTCACAAAAAGAGATATTTTCCACTCTCCCTCTCTGTGGCACAGCTCTATGTATTTGGACTTACAACATTAGTAACTGAATTTTGGTAGCTGTAGTGAGCAGAGCACAGACAGTCCTTTGTGTAGCTTTGAGCTCAACTTCAAACAAACACTTTTAACGTTTAATTCTCTCACTTAGAACATTATTGTTTTCATTCCGAAGATTTATGGTTCGCAACCCGTTGACGAAGAAAAAAGGAAAGGTGTTCTACGTTTCGTAGCATGAGTACACTATAATAGTAACTGTCAATTAGAGAAGAATATTTCAAGAGTTGGTGGTGTGTGCCGTTGACTAGCTACCTTTACACTATCAGTTTAAAGTTAGGAACGACTGGGCTCAACTAACCATTCTTTAGGTTTGCACGAAATTTTGAAACAAACTTATTCCCCCAAACCTCCTTATTAGTTAAATGAAATATAATTACCCTTCGACACTTAGGTGCATAGATCCTTGTAAACGAGTCGACTTGTTACTAAGGGAGGGTACCTTGCCTGACATGGCCAGGTGGTTAAGGCACTCGAGTCGTAATCTGAGGGTCACGGGTTCGAATCCCAGTCACACTAAACTTTCAGCCGTGGGGGCGTTATAATGATACGGACAATCCCACTATTCGCTGGTAAAAGAGTAAGTAGCCCAAGAGTTTGCGGTGGATGGTGATGACAAGCTGCCTTCCTTGTTCCAGACAAAGGATATAAAACACAGATATGAGTAACGTTTCATTTCTGGAATGAAGGTATGTAGGATTGGATATTACTGTTTTCAAACGAAAAGAATCGATTGCGAATGGACAAGACATTCACAGGAAGGGAAAGAAAAAGTTTTAGTAATGGTAATATATCGTGTGCTGCTTTAGCGTCACCTGATGTCAAAAATAAGAAACTACATCTTAAAAAATATACTTTTAAACGTTGTAAAAATCAACTTTGAAAGTAAAATCACTTGTAGAAAGTCTATTAAAAATCAGAATCTCTAAATACACTCAGATTTACTTTCTTTTGTTTTGAATTCCTTGTAAAACCAACAATGAAAACTAAGAAGCAAGTTTTTATTGTTTAAAGCTAAGCAGAAATCCGCACAATGGGATATCCAAAAGTTCACACTATATCTTATTGATCTAATAACCAGATCACTCAGTGTATCATTGATAAGTTTAATGAGTTATAGCACAAAATACCGCGTGGTTCGATTCTCCACCATAGACACAGCTGACAGCAGAATGTTCTGAAACAAACAACGTAATTAATAATCAGAACTCTCTCTTTCTAGGATATTATATTGCTTTGTTTGTGACCCCTAAAATAACCAACAGACACGTTGTTTGTTCTTAAATATTTTTTAAAATATCAATAAACCAAATTAACAGCGAGACTGTGAGTTTTTTGGTACGGATCATTAAACAGACACACATTAACAAAATAAATGAGTGGATAAAAGTTCAGTTTGAATTTCGCGCAAAGCTACACGAGGGCTATCTGTGCTAGTCGTCTCTAATTTAGTAGTTAAGACTAAAGAGAAGGCAGCTAGTCATCACCACCCACCGCCAACTCTTGGGCTACTCTTTTACCAACGAAAAGTGGGATTGACCGTCACTTTATAACGTCCCTACGGCTGAAAGGGTGATCATGTTTGGTACTACGGAGATTCGAACCCGTGACCCTCAGATTACGAGTCGAGCACCATCTGACCATGCCGGGCCAGGGATAAAAGTAGCATTAGATTTGCGACTAATGCCACTCATTAATTTTGGAAAGTCGCCCCTACACTTTGTATTTTGCGTAGAAAAACAACTGACTTCACCAGGTTTTTTAACCCGCTGGTAGCGAATAATATTAATAAAACCGAATTTTTAATTTGAGGGTTGTTAACATTTGCCAACCAGAACGTTTTGGACTATTCTGCTTTTCCAGTTAATCCGACTTCGTCACTTAAGAGTTAATGTTTAGTACGAAACGCGATGCACTCTGTACGCGTTTATACGCCAAACAAGTAATCATTTCTAGTGCAATAGCTCTGTTTTTCATTTCCTAATTCGATAATAATAACAATAAAAATCGTCGTGAATTCCACTTTGCTTTAACGCCGAGACTTCACAGATCTGAGTGAACCAAAGCCACAATATATTGCGCCCCAGGTCGAAATATAGACTTAAAATCATTGTTATTTCAGATAAGAGAAAAATCGACGCCCGAAAATCAGTTCATTCGTTCTTCTCAGCTGTGGGCGATAAAGAGGCTTACAGACAAAATAACCGGTCTGGGAAACTCGATTTTTCCGTAAAGCCGACCAGTAAAATTGAAGTTTCATAACAGATGTCTCATCACAAACTTGTAAATCAACCAGATAAACGAAATTGCGTCCACTGCTGTTTATTTGTCATTTCATTTTTTGTTAAGTTTCTCTCACGACACCAGTTATAGCTTACTTTATAGGTGAAGGACCTAACTAGCTAGCATCACCGCCGCCTATGTGGTTGCTCTGAACTGAATGGAGATACTGGCTATAAATAGTATCGTTGTAAGGTTTACGGAAACACTTATAACAAACGTAACCTGAGCTTACAGATTTGACGGTTCTGAATAAGTGCCATAAAGAAATATTATAACATCTCGCACATTTAAAGTAAAATTTTGAGGGCTACAAACCTCATATAATGTTTTTCTCCTGTTATACTGTCTGTCTATTATTGCGTGTTTTTTTTTCTTTCTCCTAAATATGAAATTTTAGTTAAAATGATAAATTTCACAGTTTGACAAATAGCGGGCATTTGATTTATCTGGTGGAAAACGAAGTCTAATAATAAAAAGTATAGATATGGCAACAGTTGTACACGTATTTAGTGGTTCGACTAACAGCGGCTCGGTTTTAGAAATTGAGTCATTTGGTGGAAAACGAAGCATAATAATACACAGTAAAACCATGGCAACAATTGTAAGCATACTGGACAATTCGAACGTATTTTAATTTCCTAACTCGGTTCATTGTGTTTCACTGAAGGTTTTCTCATGATGATTATTCTCTCAGACTTTCTGATGGTGGAACATGAATAGTTCCGAAGCATTAAAGCTATTAAAGTTGGTTCGAAGCGTGCTCTAGAAGCAAGTATTGGAACTAAAACCGAATCGAAAAGAGTGTGCTTCGAACCAAAACTTTAATTTCAAATTAACTGACATCGCAAAATGGTTGAGTTATCCCTCCAATCGCCCAAAGACCCAACATGGCTAGGTGGTTAGGGCGCTCGACTCGTCATCTGAGGGTGGCGGGTTCGATTCCCCGTCACACCAAAGGTGAGGGCGTTATAATGTGAGGTTCAATTCCACTATTCGTTGGTAAAAGAGTTGACGGTGGGTGGTGATGACTACTTACCTGCCTTCTCTCTAGACTTACACTGCTAAATCAGGGACGGCTAGCGCAGATAGCCCTCGTGTAGCTTTTCGTGAAATTCAAAACAAACAAACCGACACTCTAACACCAGGGCAACGTTCGATCTAAATTAACAAGTAATTTTCGTCACAATCACCTAAAAATAATATTAGGATTTAAAACTTACTTCCACGGATTATTTATTAAATTTCACAAGAATGAATGATTTTAGAGACGCAAGCCAAACATCCCAGGTCAGTGAACCCAATATCGCAGTTAATACAGAGCTGCTAACTAGAAAGATGGCAGGTACTCTGTCAGCAGCCGCATCCTCTACCTACGCGGCTACTCTTAAAGAAATAGCGAGATTGACTGTCACATCTATCACTTTTCCACAGCTGAAGGCGCTGAGTATGTTCATAAGCATGTTACACGCTTGAACCTTTACCCTACCGACCGGCAACTTGACTTGCTGTCCGCCAAACTACGGCTAAGATAGCAAAAAAAGTATCCGACTCAGACATTCATTGCACAATCGCCGTCAGATAGCAGCACTGGTAACAATTTTTGTTTTTTGTTATTGAATTTCGCGCAAAACTACTCGAGGGCTATACTGCGCTAGCTGTCCCTAATTTAGCAGTGTAAGACTAGAGGGAAGGCAACTAGTCATCATCACTCACCGCCAACTCTTGGGCTACTCTTTTACCAACGAATAGTGGGATTGACTGTCACATTATAACGCCCCCACGGCTAAAAAGGCGAGCATGTTTGGTGTGACGGGGATGCGAACCAGCGACCCTCAGATTACGAGTAGCACGCCTTAACCCACCTGGCCATGTTGGGCCAAGGCAACAATTTTAAATCAACTTAAAATTAATCAGAACGAATAATCCACGAATACACGCCGCTAGCGCAATCTATGAACAATATTCTAAAACTACAATTTCGGGAAAGTAAACTAACTTTAAGAGAAATGTTTAATTTTCAAATTCCATTTTAACTAGGAAAAAATCAAAGGGAAGAAACAGAAGTAATTGTGTCAAGTTAGTTGTACTCGTAACACCGTAAACATATTTCATAAAAATCACAAGAAAACAGAACCGTAAAGTAAATACAAGGTATATTTTGTTTATTTGAATGTTGTGCAAAGCTACACGAGGGCTATCTGCGCTAGCCGTCCCTAATTTAGCAGTGTAAGACTAGAGGGAAGGCAGTTAGTCGTCACCACCCACCGTCAACTGTTGGGCTACTCATTTACCAACAAATAGTGCGATTAACCGTAACATTATAACACCCTCACTGCTGAAAGGGCGAGCATGTTTTGCATGTCGTGGATTCAAACTCGCGACCCTCGAGTGAGAAGTCGAGCGCCTTAACCACCTGAACAATTAATAAGAAAGAGAAAAACACAATAATATAGGTATAGTAGTGTTTTCTAGTACGAGTTACAGCTTTTACAATAAGTAAGATTATTTTTCATAACAGGTAAAACGTTTCGATCACTGGTGCGATCATTCTCAAGTGCACAGGTTTTACGGTAAATGAGGTTCTAATATTTCAACGTTTAATAGATCTGGTACGTAAATATTGTTGTTCACCTGCTTGTCTGATGTCTTGACGTCACAAGTGGCTGGCTAAACGAATTTCCAGGGAATATTGTGAAAGAGCATGGCCCTGCGGCTAGGTAGTTAGGGCGCTCGACTCGTAAGCTGAGGGTTGCGGGTTCCAATCTACGTCACACCAAAGATGTTCGACCTTTAAGCCATGGGGGCGTTAGAATGTGATGATCAATTGCACTATTCACTGGTAAAAGAGTAGCTTAAAAGCTGGCGGTGGGTCGTGATGACTAGTTGCCTTCCCTCTAGTCTTAAACTGCTAAATTCGGGACGGCTAACGCAGATAGCCCTGGTGTAGCTTTCTGCGAAATTAAAAAGGAAATTGTAAAGAAGCTCAGATGGACTCTTTAAGGATTAGATTTGACCAATCGAACGAATTGTTCATATTTACAAACGATTTGAAAAGTAACTACCTGGTGCCGTGACCAAAAGGAAAAATACATTTAATACCCTCCGCAGTACGAATAACTTTACCGATTTAGTACACATAAGCGTTGCACTGCCATTCCCTCAAATCCTACAGCATTTAACAGTTTTTTATTGTTTTTTTAATATTTTACGAGATTATAAAGGCGCACCGGTACTTAAAACTTCACACTGTATGGTGAGTTTAAGGGTTTATAACCGTGTAAGTGCGAAACCTTTCTAATATCTTCAAAGTATTAATATTTATGTCTTTAAGAATCATACCTTTCAGAACAACACTTCATCTATAACGTCAGGAGAAAAGAAGCAAAACCAACTATTCTAAGTATTTGTTTCAGTCCGAAGAACAGGTAAAGATTTCTTTTTCTTTTTTTTAAAATGCCACAAGTGAGCTGTACGGTTTGACTGCTTCTGACGCTCACTTGTGAACACAATAATAAAACATGAGCCCCCTAGTGTCGAAACTAAAGCACACATTCGCTAACGATATTCCAAAATGGCACGAACTGTCGTGTTGAGAATGAAAACAAAACAAAGAAAGAGGGAGAGAACGTTGAATATGTTTCATCCTAACAGTTGAACAAGAGAAATGACCAGTTTGTGGACAAATCAAACACTAACATCTAAAAATATCAACAGTGTAGACTCCAAGAGCCATGAGAGGTTGCAAATAGATGTGAGAGTCCAACACTGTTTTATCTGATCGATTACCGTTCACAATTGTCTGTTGTCGGGTTGGCTGACATTAACTCCGTGGGGATCTCGAATATATTGTCTAAAAGCGTGATTCGTTTATAGACGCCATACTGAAGTAGTACACGGTAGACTGGTCGTCTGAAGAGAGAAGAATTGTCATCTAATACATCTTCTAACACGCACCTCGCGAAGCATGATGGGTAACTTAACTCTGTGCTCTAAACTTTAACAGAAGAAGGTCACAAACGAAATTTGGATTTGAGGTGAGGGGGTGTTATTGATCAAATGTTCAGACATTACCGGCCATTCTTTGCTTTATTGAAATGACCATAAAATTCGAATTACCGAGGAACGTTTAAAAGAGAAACTAATAAAACATCACAATCGCGATGCTTGAATAAATTTAATATGTTACTATTTCCTTTGGTAGTCGTAAAAAATTATATCCAAAATAAGTTTTTTCTAACCTAATTTGAATAAATTATAACTACGAAAGACTACATTATGTGGGCAAAGTGATAAATGTTGTATTTGATGTTTGGATTTCACTGTCTAGTAGTAAAATATATGCAATTGGTTAACAAAACTCAATTTACACTCAGGGAAGTTAAATGTGCATTTTCAAGGTATATTTCCTTAAAAATATTTGTTTTCGGGCTTTGGCTTTTGAACAAAATATCAACAATATTTTGTGATTGTTGTTGGTGGTCTCTTAGAGTTCAAAGTCACACAATCAATTATTTGCACTCTGTCCACTGCAGGAAATCGAACCGTTGAGTTTTTGTGTAGCTTTATGCGAAATTCAAAACAAAACTAAAACCAATCATCTTCGGGCTAGTCCTGTCGTAACATCTTACAAATAACTTTGTTTCTCTATGAATAAACGACACTTTCATAAGAATCGTAGGAACGTCTCAAAACAAATAAATTTATTTTTCTGGTTTTTAGTTTTATTTCAGAAAAACGAAATAACTCATGAGAAGACAAATGAAGCTACACAAAACATATCAAATAAGAAAGTGTGTTAATTCCTGTATCCCTACAAATGATAGATAAGACACAAAGTTAAATTTCAGACACAAACGCAGTGCCATCTAGGAATGATTTAGGTAACTAAACTGTGCACGACATGCTACATTGTTTCAAAATTCATTAACAATTTTACTTTTAGCGCACCTAGACACGTATCTTTATATACATGTATAGACAAATATGGTTTGCCCGTCGTCGCCCTCTCACGGAGGGTGTCCAGAATAATTTACTAAAGAGGGTTAGGCAGAAAATATTAAAGGGAAATATGGTGTCTGCATGAGGCGCAAGAAGTATGCGTTGAAGAGTAAACCGAGATTTAAAAGTTTATAAACGTTTTGCAAATTAGTCTCAGCATGTTATTCATTGCAAACGAGGTCGGATAGCTAAAAGACATATTAAAACGGCACAAGTATGCCAAATATAAGCTCAAATAGCAAATTTATGCAGCTTAAGATTTAATCACACCACGTACCTAAACAGACAACCTACGGGGGTCATTTAACAATTGCCGACGTGACGCGAATGTTAGGCCTAATGCGAATGGAAGAAATCATGTTTGCACAAATTTTACACTGTGTGTGTGTGTGTTAGAAAGGCCGAAGTTTTGAAATATTCTATATATTACTTCTGGATAAAATACAAACGTATTTACTTCAAATAGTTATACACTTGCCCTTTTCTCCGACACCTGTTATCCTCATAAACGCGATCACGTCTAGTCCAATCAAACCCTTCAAATATGCCTCTCGCGCTGAATAACCTCCTTTATTTCAAGCAGTTTTCATAGCAACCATCCCGGTTTATCACTGTCAACTCTGACTAATGTTTTACATATGTAAATATGAATTCGTTCAGACATGTAATGCAAGGAACTGCTTGCATGTGTCTACAACTGATGCACTCTGCACCAGGTAAGAAACAAACATTAGAAGTACCACTATTACTCAGCTGATCAATCTCTAGAGGTCTCAAAGTCACGTGGTCTGTAGTGTACTCCGCCATATTGGACGTCACATGCTTCTATTATTCTTAGGTAAAGATTGCAAAGTTGTCATCTTGTACTGCGATTGCTTTCGTTTGTCCAGACTAAATGAGATAAGCCATTGTTAAACATAATATTCTCATATTAAACACGATTCTTTAACGGAGATTATGTAAGCTTTCCGGTACAAGTCTTGTTGGAACATACAGAAATCTTCCATGTTTTAGCTTAAGTTCGTGTTTTGTGATACCATTATGTTTTATAAAACGTTATAAAATGTCCCTCATGTATGCTGCCGTATTGGGTGTCAAGTGCTCATATTTGTTGTAGGTGAAAACTTACAAACTTGTCGTCTAATACCTTAATGATAGGCATAAAGAAGTTGAACAGCCGTAGTTTCGGATCCATATCTCTTACCATAGGCGATATTTACACTGTTAGCATCATCTGAAACTTTACCAGTTCCTGTATTGATATGGATTACTGTTGACCGCTAAGAGGAATTGTTTGAGGTCCAACATGGCGACGTTTAATGAAACAAGAAGTACTACGACCTCACATGCAAGACCTCCACAAAGAAAATGGTAGTACCGGTCACTAGTTAGTACGCGAAGCGATTTTCACGAAGAAACTTTTCTTGTCAAAACGAAATAACAGACATAATATTTTTCTTCCGTATTTTGACCCTTGGTGTTAAAAGAATTTTCCAGATGTGGTCAGTGAATGAGATCTGGTTTGTGTTCTAGAACAATGCTTCGTTCTATGTTGTTTGACATTGAAAATGTCACTAAAAATGAATGAAAATTATATTAGATAAACACTATAATACTTATATTTCTTCAATCTTATACATTTGCTGTCAGATCAAACTCCTCTAAGATTCAGACATAACGATGTGTAATTAATCACTGCTGACCATTCTTAGTGATATAAGTAGTTTGATTGTGAAACTATAAAACTCTCAGTCGTGTTCAGCAGCAACATGTCTTTAACCTTGGACTTTCGATCCGCAGCCCGATACACTAACTATTAAGTCACGCTCACCCAAACTACTACAAGAAACAAATTACAAATAACCCAGTACACCAGAGTAATTGGGTATAACTTTTCGATTCACCTAATGGACTCGGTTGTTTGTAACTGCCTTGGCCTTTCTGAATCTTTTACTTTAGTGCTGTAGTGTCAGCACACTAATCACCAGCCTACACCTGGAATAAAACACTGGTCTACAGTTGAAAATAAACTGTTTCCAGGCCTCGAATCACCAGTTGCATTTTAACACAACATACGAAAGCTGACGAGAAAAACTCGTATTTTTTACTTCAATTCAATACAAATTTTCACTACTAATGCTGTTGTACAGTTTTAGTTTTTCTAAACACAGTTGTTTCAAAGTTAGTTGTGTCGCAGCAGTCTACTGGGTATTTTTTCTTTTATTTCCATGTTTCAAATTTCAGGTTTATGTACGAATTTAGGTGTTTCCAACAAACTGACAAAGAAATGACGAGTGGAAATACTGTATATCAAATGTCATCCACTCAAAAGACATTTAAGTGTGGTTGCAACAGACTTTTGGGCGATCCATGGATTAGCTAATTTTCCCTCCTGAATGTTCAAAATTGCTTTTACAACTATTATTATATGAAGAATTACACATCTGGAACACAAAGACGAGAAAGATGTTAAACGTTGTTTTCGTTAGATCAAGGGAGGATCGTTCACGTAACAATTTCTCCTCCAAACCACTATTCCTCATCTCTCACATCCTCCATATTTTATATTTCTTCTATTACGTTGTTTTTACTTACTCGTTTCCTGATCTAACCCTATCTTCGAACGATGTTTTCCACCCATACGTTTCACCTTTTCTGAAATATTCCCATTAAGGTTCTATTTCCTGCCGCCAGGTCGACTACCTCCTCGTTATTTACCCGTTTACACCAACTAACATTTTTCTAATCGTCACCTAACCCGTATCTCAAAGATTCCTAAGGTTTTTAATTTCTTCTTTTCTCAGTAGCCCTGCCTCATATAACACTACACTCGAAACCACAATATTGACACGTCTTGTTCATACAGCATCTATTTCTTTTACCACACTCGCGTTTTCCTCTACGATATCCTTACACTCTTATCTATAATTTGTGTTATATCTAGCCTTGCTCAGTGGCCCCACCTGTTGTCCAATATGACACCTAAGATGGAAAAGTGGGCCCTATTTAATTCGTAACTGGTGTAACATGACATCCAAAAGTATTTATAATCGTTTCGAATGTGTGTGCATTTTTATTGCAAAGCCACATCAGGCAACCTGCTGAGTCCACCGATGGAAATCGAACCCCTGATTTTAGCGTTGTAAATCCGTAGACTTACCGTTGTCCCAGCTGGGGACTATTGTTTCGATCATAACTTTCCTCACTACCAGAATAGCTATACTGGGAGAAGTATTAAAAAACAACACATTATCAGAACTGTTGTTAAGCGCAATGTGCTCATCACAATAATTGAAACCCGGTTTTTATAGTTACAAGCCCGCAAACTTACCTTTGAACTGCTGGGAATCAGGATTATTAAAACTATCTGATCAGAAGTGGGCTAACTAAATTTTTAAGAATTAACAGACATCTACGAAGAGGTTCGCTGTTTTTAAATGATTCTCCTAGTAACGTTTGAGTTTTTATTAAAACAAAAGGTATGTTTTAATGATATTTCGTTGTATATATAGATATTGTACACCTGTTAACTACGTTGAATACATTTCTCGCTTATTTGTTGTGAAGCTCAAAGCAACACAATGGGTTATCTGTACTTTGCTCACTACGGGGTCCATTGGTTATGTTGCTTGATTTTCTATGGACTTCTGCCTTATTTTGGAAGAGTGATTCTGGACCACGTTACGAACTTTTGGGTTACATGGAATCTCAAAATTAAATGTCACTGGGGGCGCCACAGTCTGAAAAGTCTCATTTCAAAATTAGAGCAGATAGCGGAAATATCCCTTGTCTGAAATTCAACAAATAAACAAAACTAGCATTCAGCCAAACTTAGAATACATGTTGCTTGTTTATGAAACGTAAAAATACAATTCATTGTAAAAAATTATTTGCAAGGCTGCAGACTCCTTATCAAGAGCTGTGACAAACTGTTTCATAAAACCCAATTTTATGTGCAATGGTGAGAACACCTTCTGGAGGTCAACTAGTGGCTCACACTGTGCCTCCTCATAAAGAAGTCGGTCCGTTGTGGCCAGTGCTTCTTGATGGAGTGTGCTGTGGTGTCTCTGCTGTACCAGAGGCAAAGATAACAGGGAAACTTGGTAAAGCCTGCTTGGAGACCTATCAGAAATGCCACCATTTTGAAGTCTCCAATTACCTACCAGCCATACTCATCATACTTCAAGGCTTCTAGTAAGATCTTGACACTGTTGTATTCCTCTTTGAAATGCACCAAATGAGACAGCACAGCTTTGAGGCTTCTGGATGCATCTGGAGAATGCTTGAAGCTTCTTGATGCTATCTCTGATAAAATCAGATAGGTCTATGTGTTCACTTAGGCAGCTAGAACTAAACTGAAGTGGTGAGCCCCTGTACATATATATCACCATTGAAAGTTCTAAAAAATTCTAAAAGCTTCTTGAAAATTATCATAAGTCCTACAACATTCCAGAAAGTTCTTGAAAATTCTTGTAAGTTTGAGAAAATTCTCTATCAGCATGAATCTACCTGGAATGTTCTGGAAATTGGGTAAATTTGAACACTTCATTACCCAGGTCACAAAAGCAAAGTCTGAAGAGAAAAATTGGGCTTTTCCATTTACTTTAGGCATAAGCAGTTGCAAAATAAACTTTCTGCCCAGGAATAAGAAAAAGTAAAAATTTTGTTACATAGTGTAATGAGATGTTGGTAAAAATAAAACATTCAGCACAAGGAACTACAGAAGGAAAATTTAAGTTGATCACGTCTATTAACTCTCTTTTAGGCTATGATCAAGACAGAAGAAACTGGTCATCTTCCCACAACTGTCTGTAGGCAGTGAAGGGTTATATAGATGTGGGATGTTGTGGGCTTGAGCACCCACATCTTGCTCTCTTAATTTCTAATCTTCTTATGTGAGACTAGCAAATTGGAGGTTAAGACTGATAGACGGTGTACCATCATGTGGGTCCTACTTTCTCAGTCACCTCCTAAACCTAGGATACATTTTATAATCCCACGTTGTAAATTGTACCCTAGGATCTTTCTACGAGTATCAAAAGCTTCATCTTTTAAAAACATGCTGTATTTCTGTTATCTTGGTTCTAAAATTGACAAGTATAACCTTTGTTTTGTTTGTTTGGCATTAAGCACAAAGCTACACAATGGGCTATCTGTGCTCTACCCACCAGGGGTATCAAAACCCCGTTACCAGTAGTACACATCCACAGACATACAGCTGTGCCAGTTGTTAGATAACAATCATATAGGTTATAAAATATTATATTTCTAGAGTACGTCAATTAACAAGTGTTGTTTTCTTCACGTGGAAAGTCTCACAAGACGAGCTCTCTGTCCACAGTAGAGATTTCTAGTCCCAAATTTTACTATTGTAAGTTTGTAAATTAACTGCTGTCCCACAGGGAGGTTACTGACAAAGGAAGTGTTGGTCAGTATTAGAGGTGCGTGCAATCAATAGTTACACAGAGGTTTACTGATGTGAGCCAACAACAACAAAATTCACTCCCCAGCCTTTTACTTCACTATCAATAACCGACCACCAACTGTACCTGCACCATTAAATAGATGGCGCTACAATTGGTTGTATGAACAAAATTTATTAGTCAAGTGATAAGCAATTATGCTTGTATTTATAACTTTAGAAAATGTATATATTTATTACAGTTCGGAGAAACCTAACACGGTATATCTGTATTATAACAGGTTATATGTATAACAAATATTTCCAGCTATTACTTGTATTGCTTTTGTTCTGTCTAGTATTTTAATATAATTAAAACGGTAGCTCCCACCAAGCCAACCAATGGCCCACTTATTCCTTCCTTCACTAGTCAGGTGAGGAATATTCCTGTTACTTACACATAAAGATTGTTTCATAGATTTCCCTGTAGTTATCAGTCAGTGTATACATCACTACTTAGACCTACAAAAGCATAGATAAATGTATCCAACATTACCAAGATTTAAAAAACCAAAAATCCTCTTGAACTTCCCCTCAGAAGGAGAAGAATGGACTGTAATGGACTTCAATAGGTAGCTTCTACTCCCCTCCCTTACTACCATCCATGTGCCTAGCCACATGATTTCATAACCAATTACCCCCACTAGTAGATATCTAGAACATATAGAACTGTGTGCATGTATTTCTCTTACAGAAGGTAGTCTGATAGTCAGCACTGCACTGTCTGGCATGTCCACCAAGGGGAATCAATCCCCTGATTTTAGTGTTTTAAGTCTGAAGAGTTACCGCTGTCCCTCTGGAGGAAGTATATAAAGTAAAAATTATTCAATTTATTGCCATTGGACAAAGCCATCAAGAGGCCAAAATGAACAGTGGGCTTAAAAGAAAATCTCAATCAATGTATGTGACAAAAAAAAAATAAACAAAACATTTTATTAATTGGATTTAATGTTTTTTACAATTTAACCTTGTTGTAGCTCTACTGAATAAGTTCCATGCAATGTTACTTAATTACTTAGATGAAACAAAAAAAAAAAACAGTCCCTCACATTAAATGGTAAAATCCACAATCAAAACATATCCTTTACTGTTACTACAATACATATACACAGAGGAAGAGCTCGTGAAATGGTGAGAAAGATGGGCCACAAAAGGCTAGTATATAATTTACAAGGTGATGTTAAAACAAACTTGGGTGTTGGCACTACAGTTCGGCTATAGCTTTCTCCCATGCACAAGTAATGTGAATCAAAACGTGGACTTGAAGTAGAACCATTTGTCCATGACTGTTAGATGTTCCTAAAGAGAGCTGTTTGGGGTGCGAAGCGGTTTACGTCCTGAAGGAACAGGAATGTGTCGTAAAGACTTTCCGTGATGCTTCTTCTTGGACACTGTGGATGGATTAATAAGGACATTCTCTTTGTTGTCTTTAACCATTTGATCTCCTTCACTCTAAAAATACCATAAAAAAACGATGGTTAATACAGAAATAATATTCTGAAATGACATGTACAAGAGTAAAATTCCCTTAACCACAAAGAAGAAATTCTGCCTTTAAAAATGACAGAAAAAAAATATCTGGTGCCCAATGTATCTCTCCTTCTGGTACATCAGGAACTCACACAGCTATTACAACAAAGTAACAGTTCATAATTTTAAAATCTTGTATCTCTTTCAAGAAAGAGTACTGTGTTACATCAAAGATGTACAGTCACACAATTATGGTTCACACAAACAATGATTAAAACAGTAAAATATGGGAAGTATCATACCTAGTGTTTAATCAAACAAACCAAACTGCTAATTATTTACATTTATATCGACAATACAAATATTCAAAAATAAAATGCTGGAAAACTGTAAAAATGTTTTCTTGAGAATCTTAGGACACACCCACCCACATCACAAATGTGGTATAAAAATGACCTGTCATCTTTAAATTCGCAAATAAGATCACAACAAAACTTGGAGGTCCACTTGTCAGCCAATATTTATGATAACAGAATTTCATAAATCTGATTTTCTATATTCTGTCTTCTGAACTACTGGTATAACTTTATTTATACTTAAAGATTAAAAAAACAAACAAACTAGATTTAAAAGGAAAAACAAAACTGTGCTCTGATTAGATATTTGTTTATAATATACTACTACAGCAGTTACTTCACTCACATCATGCAGATGGACAGATGTCTGAATTAATTCATTACAATTATTTGGTTGTTGAAGCTCAGAAAGTCCTTCTATCTTATTTATCAGTTTTAAAGACACATTAATTTTATCCTTGGCCAATCTGGTTAGTTGATCTCCTCTTGGACTGCACACCACCAGAGTTTACACATTCCACAAGTCTGATACAACCAAGATTCTTTCAGAAACAAAACATTTATACACATTTAATCAAAAACTCGTTAGCTTTTGAGGAGCAAATATTGATTTATTTACAACAATATGGATACAGGTAATGTCTTTACATGTGCAGATATCATCTGATAGATGATTCAAACAATAGAAAGTCTGAAAGAACAATTGATTTCATAACATAATTCTAAGCCTGATGATAGCAGCATGTGTAAATATCATCTGATGTAGGTTTACATAACTAAAGTCCAAAAGGATAGTGGATTTTGTTACATAAACCTTAGTCCAGTGATGGCTACAAGTGTTGATAAAATGCTGTACACATTCTTATAAATAAACCCAATTTTACTTTTATTTTGCTGTCTCTCTAAATAAGTTTTTCAAAATACTTTACTTTTACAAACAAGGCATCACACATAGTTACCAAGTATTACATTGGTCTATAAAGCTCTATTTCAAGACTTAGTCAAACAGTTCAAACAGAAAGGTTCTCAAATGCTTCTCTCACCTTGATAACAAATGAAGAGTCTGTGCTAAGCTCGCTGATGGAAGATTCATCACTCATGATGGACAGATTTGTTTCTGACGTCACAGAACTAACATCTATAACCTCAGGTGATAATTTAGTGGACTCTTCTATTTCCTATATACAAAAGTAAAAATATTAATGCAAAACAATAAATCTGGAGTCCAATTTGTTACTCATCTCCAAGTTATTTACATAAAATTCAAACAATTAAAGGACTAATGTGTGAGTAATAAGACACATTTCAAAACATCATACACTTTAACACTTTATGAAGCCTACCCTAGTTCTTGTGATTTGCCTTTTCCAGGGATTTAATTCCCCCAAACAAGTACAATTCAGTGATAACTGGTATATCAAATGATACATTGGTTTTCACACCTATTCTGTAGTTTTCAAGCAGTGTGCCTGACTTCATATTTCATAAGAATAAATTAGTAGCATCAATGCTATAAATTCTTGAAGTTCCCAGTTAAATAACAGGATTACTATACTAGTAAGATGTTTTAAAACACGTGTACAACAGTACTAATGTCAGCCATGTTTCAAAATGTATGTAACAGTACTAATGTCAGTTGCATTTCAAAACAACACGTGTAACAGTACTAATGTTAGCTGCATTTCAAAACAACATGTGTTACAGTACTAATGTCAGCTGCATTTCAAAACATGTGTAACAGTACTAATGTCAGCTGCATTTCAAAACATGTGTAACAGTACTAATGTCAGCTGCATTTCAAAACATGTGTAACAGTACTAATGTCAGCTGCATTTCAAAACGTGTGTAACAGTACTAATGTTAGCTGCATTTCAAAACATGTGTAACAGTACTAATGTCAGCCATGTTTTAAAACAACACATGTAACAGTATTAATGTCAGCTGTGTTTCAAAACACCACGTTTTAAACTTTACTACCTTCAACCTTAAGTAGCTGGACCCTTCCTGTTTGAACATGTTCTTATAACATCCAGTTATTCTGATTCTACTTAAAGTACTGATAGTTACTCTTAGTAGAAGAGAAGCATGTTACTAGTGCATCACCCAAACTTCTGACAGTCCTTATCTCTAACGTTAGTAATGCATCACCCAAACTTCTGACAGTCCTTATCTCTAACGTTAGTAATGCATTACCCAAACTTCTGACAGTCCTTATCTCTAACGTTAGTAATGCATTACCTAAACTTCTGACAGTCTTTATCTCTAATGTTAGTAATGCATCACCTAAACTTCTGACAGTCTTTATCTCTAATGTTAGTAATGCATCACCTAAACTTCTGACAGTCTTTATCTCTAATGTTAGTAATGCATTATCTCAATTTCGAACAATCTTCTATCCCTTTAACATATGTTGTGCATTTTCTTAACAACCAACACTGAAAACTTAGAAATGTTTCTGAAAGACTGAAAAGACAAATCAGTTTTCATATCTTTGACTAATTACCAAGCATACATTTAACCAGCTAAACTACTGCCTCACTTGTGCCACAAGTTTGATTGTGTTACTATCCAATATTAATGACAAAATCTGGCAGCTTCATTGAACAATGTCAACTGGCTTGAAATGTTCAGAATCTTTTTATTGGCATTTTGTAATTGAAAGAGTAATTTTTTTCAAGTTCTTGTAAAAAATAAATGTTCTAAACAATATAATCTATTGTTATATTGTTGCAGACAATTATCACTTGTTAAATACATTTCAGTAACAGTACTTGTAGTTCTTGAATGAGAAAAAAAAATGTAATTTTCCACAGATATAACATGTATGGAAAATGTTTTAAAAAATCTTATACAATTTTTGAGAATTTGAAGTACTTCTGTCAGGAAATTGTTCATCTTAAACTTCTGTAGTTATAAGATGTTATATGATTCTCCTATGACATTATCTAAGCTAAAGGTCAGTGTTATAAGAGCCTGTACATATTACACATACATGAAAAACATTTACCAAGTGTTAGAGCAGAAAGACTTACCATGAACAATTTGAGCCCAAAGGTTCCACAAAAACTACTTTCAACAAAAACCTATAATGTTTTAAAATTGTTTAAACCTACACAAGAACTATCTGCACTGACCATCCCTAATTCATCACTGAAAGACTAAAGGAAAGGTGATTAGTCACTACCACCCCCATCAACTCTTGGGCTACTCTTTTACCAACGAATAGTGGGATTGACCATCACATTATAACATCCTCATGACTAAAAGGGTGAGCATGTTTGGTGGGATGAGAATCTGAACCCAAGACACTGAGAATACTATTCGAACACCCTAACCACATGGCCATGTCAGGCCAAGTTTTATAAATACACATCACATTACTCAAATGATGCCGGAATCCAGTCGAGAAGCAGGATAACAACTTAGATCTAGTTTCCACCAAAATGTGACTAGTTTTAACAAAAACATTTTAAAATGTAACCAGTTTTGAAAAATTAAATTATAACACTTCTGAACTAAAACTTACAACAAAAGAAGTTTACAGACTTAAAAATATAGCATGTAACAAGAGTTATACATTTTCTCTTGCTGAATATTATTATTCTTGGAGTTTGTGTATGAGCTGTCAATTTTAAAAGCTGCACATCTTTTCACCAAGTTTGAAACTTTATGAGAGACTAAACAAGAACTGTGAACATCAAGGGACATCTCAGCTTGCAGTTTGATCTATATAAAAAAACATTTTTTTTTTTTTTTATGTATGCTCACTTCAATATCAGATTCATCAGGAATACTAAGTTCCGTGGCCTTCTGGACATCAAGTGTATTTCTAAACCTTTCGAGAATCCTCTCGTGAGGTGAGGTTGCTGCAAAAACACGAGGATAAGAGTACTCTCTTCTCTGTGGGGTTTGACCTACATACACAAGGAAAACAATATCACAAATTAAAAATTCAAATAGTAAGTACAGTGATAACTCTGTAATATCTAAAGTCATATTTTATGGTAATACATACTTTAAAAAAATCAAACATAGATGAACAGTAGTGTTGTTCCTTTGATTTAGTATAACATTTAAGAGGCAAAAAAAATACTTCACTAAGAACAAACTGTACCATCTACACGTGTCTGCTCATAACTAGGAAACCACTGAACTGACTGTTACCAAACCTAGCAAGTATCTTTTTGCCACATCCCTAAGCATTCCCTGTGCTTTGAACAAGTAACTTACCTAGTAATACCAATATAACAAATTCCAATGTTTAAATTCACAAGTATTGAAAGTAACAGGTAGTCACACTATTACTTCAAGTTGAATGGACATCCAGGGTTAAGTTTCTGTAAACTTGTGAATTTAACTTGAATGCATGTTTTAATTTTAATGAGATCCTACCTCAAAAACAAATATACAATACACAAGAACATTTCTTTATGATTCTTTGATAGACTGTTTAGGCAAAGTATTCATGATGAAAAACTTTGTAAAATAGACGGCAACTGTCTGTTGTGAAGACACAAGTGGAGAGGACGACGCTTCAAAAGTCTTCCGCCTTTCATCTGACTTGAAGACAAGAGGCAGAAGACTTTTGAAACGTCGTCCTCTGCACTGGTGTCTTCACAACAGGCAGTTGCCATCCATTCTACAAAGTTTCATTTTTTCTTTATGATGTATTTTATTTATCCTTAATCACACCTAACCAGTCCATCTCACTAAAACACAACAGCATAAGTATTTATAGCAGTTTATAAACATTAAGATTTAACCTGATGGCAATATATTTAGTTAAATACCTCAATAACTAACAGCTTTTTCATTCATATTATTTGCGACTTTCTCAACCCACGTGTTGCAACTCATACAACGGGGTCCGATTTATTAAATTATGGTATACCTGAGGGTACATCCTTTAACATGTCTTCGTTCAGGAACTTATCTATGTCCTGGTCCCGCAAGCGAAGTTCTTGGGTAAGAGACTGGACAAAGTCCATACTTAAACCTTCTAGATTGGCCAGTTGGTGTCTGTGAGAGTTCACCTGCTTTTCATGTTGTTGTCGATGGTTTTCCAAAGTTTCTTCCTCTTTAACAACAGAATTCTGCACCACAGTGGACAGTTCCTGAAAAAGAAATAAAATTTTATCTGTTCCTTAGTGTTAATTACTTTGTGAAGATTCCAAGCCTTTATATCATCCAATAAATAGAGTTAACCACAAAGTTCGCAACTATAAACATCTCGGCACCTGAATTACACGACTTTAACGTCAACATAAGTGTGCCATAACTAACCATGATTATAATTATTCTCTAGCCCAGAGGTTCTCAAGCTACCTCAGTGAGCTTCCCTGAACTAATATAAATAAAGAACAACAACCACAAAAGTTCCTTTTCATAGTTTACAATCTGTAAAAATGTGTTGAAGAAAAAACACACACCTTAAGACTGATGTGTCACAACTGTTGAGGATTATCACTCAACAAGCTATATATATAAAGGATATATTTACAATATTATCATCTTGGGTACAACTTCTGTCACTTCCTAGGGAGATTTGTCTCATAGTCTGAATACTAATGCTCTTCCCTGAACTATAGCCTATAAAAATATTACAAGAAGCATACTACTCAAAGATGGAAAACAGTGATTCACAGTTCATAAACTGGTTACCAATATGTTAGTTCCTTTGGATATTAGCATCTCTCTGATCAAAATTTAAATTTGGATGTCACTCCAATACAGTACCAAAGAATCCTCGTGATATGTACTATCTTACAGTAACAGGACAGGAAACACAAGACTGTATATGCACAAACTAACCATGAGGCAACATACATACAATCCACTGCAAATCTATGTTTAAACATTATCTTTCAGCTGTGTCTGAGCAACAGTAGTACCACGTAATCTTTGATGAAACAGTACGCATGCACTTGTGTTACTGTATCCAACACTATAAAACTGGCCTTTACAAAGTGACCTGTCACATTTTGGTTATGATACATTACTCATACCTACTTTTAATAAAAACATTTTAAAATGTAACCAATTTTGAAAAATTAAATAACAACACTTCTAAACTGAAACTTACAACAAAAGTTTACAGACCTAAGAATATAACATGTAACAAGAGTTATACATCGCCTCATGTTGAATGTACAAAAAGAAACTCTTCAATTTCAGTTATTTTTCTTAAAACATAGTATGGTAAAGAAAGATAGAAAACAATGATCTATTCTACTTAATGAAATTTGTACTCGCTTGTCGTAACTTGCTAAGCATTTTTAAATTTTGCACACACTGGATGTAAAACAAAATAATACATCAATAGCACAGAATTCCACCACAACTTACCAGGCTTAGTAACTAAGCTGTTTTTAGATCTTTAAAAAAAACACAACTCCCTTATCTCCTACCTCTCCTCTTTGATTCTACCCTGAAAAATAAAAGTTTCCTGCATTTGCAAAAGCTGAAAAAACTACAAGGGGTAAAATTTGATTATAAACATGTCATAGCATGAAGTAAATGTACTTAACCAAGTATTTCCAAAAATGGAAGACGTAGGTGTAGCCACTGTGTTTCATTTCCTGAATTCGTGATATCTCAGCAAATAAAAAAGATAGGAGGTTATTATTTCATAATCGAGCTCACTCATCAATATCAGTAATATTAGTTTCTCATTCATAATAAACTATGGGCTTTGTATTTGGGCATCAAAAGCATCCAAGTTGAATTAAGGCTGTATTCAAGATACAATGTGACGTGCAAAAATTAATACTTTGGGTTTTCTTTAAGATTTACTTTAAATTAAATAATGCATACTACTGAAACTTGAAACATAATCTATAAGTTGATACCAAAATTACTGAAATAGATCCAAAAATAGTAGTTCAATACAATTTTGAACCTAAGTCTACAAACATTATATGTCCTTGGACCCCTGGCCAGAGGAAAACCTGTTGAGTTAGGGTTAAATGAAATTTACTAAAACTGATTCTATACACCATTATTGCCTAAAGATGTTATTTTATGTTCTACATAGTCCATGAATACATCTTAGATATTAGTATGCTGTCAAACCTCCTTACCTGAAGATGATATCTGTTTGCTTGTAGTTCGTAAACATGGTTCTCTGCATGTTCTCTGATTCTGGCTTCTACCTCCTGGTACGTAGTTTCCCATGCCTATAAAGTAAGCCAGCCACAAAATTTCCTTGTAAGTATAAAACAAAGGTATGAAAACTATTTTTAAAATAAATGGCAGCATGTCCTCTGACTGCAAGTTTAAGCCTATGCATTTGTTTGCATATAACCAGCAAACCACTGGACAAATTGTCACTAAACCTAGAATGTACTTAGTAATTCATGAAGTTATGATAAATATAGCTGAAGTTGTTGTAAGTAAAAGTTTTTGTTTTGAATTTGATATTAGACATTCTGGTTCTAGCTTAAACACACAGAGGTGGATAGAGAAACGAGGAAGCATCTCCTACACAGTTTCTTCGTACTTACATTTTCCACATTATCCGCAGCTGTAACACTCTCCGTTTGTAGCATTTCCTGCTTTGTTTGTACTTCAACACCAAAGTCCATAGCCTGTAATACAAGAAAAAAAAAACTGCAATACAAAAGCAGATGCAGCATAATACATGAAGTGATCAGTTGTGACAGAAAAAGAAAAAAAATTTTCAGTCACTCTTTCAGAATTCTGCTGGAGGTCATTTGGTCAACTTTGAAAAGCTATTTCTATTTTCTCCAAAAAAATTTTAATTTCTTTGTATTTTCACATCTAAGAAAACATGCATAAGTATCCGTGATGGTGGTGTCAGAGTTATAAGGACAACAATAATAACCAAATAAAGATATATTAACAAACCAGTTGTAAAACGTAAACAGTGAAATTTATTACAACTATTTCACACAGAATATTTGAATGTCCCAATCTGTTACAATTGTGGGTATTTAAATACTTCATTTGTCGAGCAAAGGATGACATCAAAGCTTAACAGGATGATATATTCAACTTGGATGTTACCTTTTTCAAGCTATCTTGTGTTTCGTGTGACAGACTCTGTTGGTCTCGAATGCAAGTTGCTTCAAACTCATTGCCTGAATTTTTTACCTGAGTTATGTGACTGAAAAGAATTTAAAAAAAAACAACAAATTTCAACTACTCTTCTTTGATTTGTTTAGCTGTATCAAACAACTAAAAAAGTTTCCTGTAACAACTTAATACTATGTTGTATGACTTCTTAGTAAGAAAAAAAACAGTTCTTACCAACTTTAGACAGATTAGCAACAAACTGTTCACTTTGTTTTATTTAGATCTTTAAACATATTAGTACACAAGAAAATATTTTAATGTCCCTAAACGCGTATATTAATACATGCACACAATACTTCAGATAAATGTTTTTCTGGTAATCTCACTTTTCTATTAAACCTTGACATTTCTGGGTAGATACAGAAGTTTCACGAAGATCATCCTGAATCTGTAAAAAAAAAAGACAGAAACCCATACTTTTAATGTAATACTAAACTAAAAAACACACATGGACAATGTATACATATTTACTTCCCTCGATCATAATAGTGTAATATAATAATTAATCCTGAAACACTTGAGCTACAAGTGATGTAATATATTCACGAAGAATGTTTTCATCAACTCAATTCAAGCCAAACTCAAACTACTACTCTTTCTTTTTAATATAGTAAACAGGTAAATGCTTTTAACTAGATAAGTTTCCACTCTCAAGTGTTTTCCTTAATGTGTTGAAGAATGATTACAACTTTATTTTGTACATGTTTCAATTTTTTTCTAATTCAATGGTGCAATTTTGTTCTCAGACACCATAGTTAAATACAAACTTAATATAATTTCTTTAGGCTTAACTTTAATAACGAGTTTACACTTACATTTGCATTGTGTGGAAAACTTTAAGAATTTTAAAAACAAATAGTAGTTAAGATTATAAAGTAAATCAAAGGAACAAACAGTCAGCTTGCTGCTGGACTATTACACTGATGTACTCAATTATATTTCAAGTAATGCAAGTCATATTACTTTATCAGAGTGAGTACTCATACATTTGAGAACATTAATTTGTCTGTTTACTGTTCACTAGCAGAAAATTGTTTTTTTACTGCTACCAGCACTCTTTAAAAGAATGCTACTATAGATTTGTCCTAAATGTCAGCTTCACCAAGTACTGATAACAACATAAAAGTTTAAACTGGAAGAAATAGTTATATGCATGTCATGTGACATAAATCAGTACACCATAGATGGTACTCTACACTAGCTCTGCCTCTATACCGTATCTTCGACTAATGAAATGATAATAACATATTCGTGCACAGAAATATATTATTTTAAGCCATTGTAAACAAGATGCCCAATCACTTAGAATATATTAACAGTAACAAGTCGATCTTAAATTAGTGGCAGATAACTTTAGTAACTAAATTCCATGTACATACAAAACAACGACAGCAGAAAGACTGGTATATTTAATTGTAGTAAAGTGTTCATTCAAACTGGAATTTCTAGCTATTCAAAACAAAAAGAACAAACTTTCAACTAATAGTTCAACTTTGAACTACTTACCTCACACCTACAGTTAAGACTAAAAAATTATGATAGAAACTAAAAATATCTACTGTTACAATTTTCAACATCACACTATAAATAAGTCGCACCAATTTATACCTGCCTTGTTTCAAACACTTCCATAAAACTACAATAGTTAACAGCACCAAACAAGGTAAAGTTTCAATTACAATCCTCTATATTTGTGGAAGATAAATACCAAAACTGAGAGTTTAAAAACCTGCAAATAGGAATTGTAAAAAAAAATGTAAGGAAATAAACCTGGAGATAGTGTAAACATTATTTACAGTATTTACAGTACTGTAAACATTATTAATTAGTATCTCAAGTTTTCTTTTTCACAACTTGTATTCACAGGTTTTTAAATCCCCAATTTATTTATTTATTTTCAAGATTTTTTAAGTTCAACTATAGATAAAGGATTACTTGTTATGGTAGCTATATTTCTATCTACTATTTGATCACATTAGTTTTAAAAGTAAAATGTTAAGCTGCAGGTAGAGATTTTCCTGGAGATTTGTTTAACAATATAGTGAACATTTATAATATCTATGTAACTAAATTCTTTATATATAATGTATAATAATGGACAAATATATGCCTAGAATAATACACAATCCTCACTAAACGTCTATAAGAGTTTATCACAAGAAAACCAACCTTTTCAGATAAAACATGCATCTTAAACATCACTTTTAAATAAACTTTCATTTCTTTTAATATGCACATTCACAGAATAATTATCTTATTTACTCCTTAACTTTATACATAATATAAAGTTTGGCTTCCTAGAGACACCTATTGTATAGTGTACAAAGCATTGGGTATCTACATGTTAATCATCTAATGTTTATCTATTACTGGCTGATAATTCCTGTTTCACCCTTTAGTTAAGCTTTACAAAGAAACATTACATACTTGTAAGAAAGTTAACTTCAAGTGAATAATGGTAATATTGTTTGCATTAGAACTACAATTTATTTCTTTATTTCTTTTTAAGTTTGTGTAAATTACAGAAGAAACTTTTCAATACCATTAAGACCTTTACAGTACCTTACACAGAATGCAATATACCAAGTCTGTTTTACTGTAGGATTGCAGGAGAAAAATAATAATTACAAACAAGTCATTTTCAGTGGATTTTATTTTTCCTCTGTAAGAGTAACATGCATACTTTTCTCTGTACATTTTTATATGTGTACAGCCTTAACAATCAGTAGTAAAGGTTTTAAAGCATTATTTGAACTGAATCTTTACTATTTATGATCCTTTTATCAAAGTCTTCTATTAGGGTTTTGTGCAATTCCTATTTGGAACCACTATAGTGGTTCAACATAAAAAGTAAAATAATTTTTTGTAATATTCCATTACAGTTTCTATTTTAAGCCATCAAGTTCTAAGCTTAACCTCATACTATAGAGCACATGCTTTACAATGCTGATTTTAGGCTTAGCTCTCATGTTGCAATATGCATTTGAAACTGTCAAAGTAAAAAAAAAAAAAAAGATAGTGTTACCATTTTTGAAAAGGATGTGATTTTCTAATATGTACAATGATGACAAGTACCAAAACCATTTCTGATAACACGTTATAAAATAAATTATGATACACATGCCAATTAAACTCTGCTATACATAACTACACTAAATTATGGCAATGGAAAAGGTTCTTTGTGTCCATCTTTACTTAAATCCTTTTGAACAAGAAAAAACAGATGACCAGAGCTAATTGTGTATGTCCAGAAATGGTAATACAACTAAGTAGCTGAGACAGTTTATTTTTAGCAGTTTATATTCGAGCAGCTAGAAGTATATATTACACATTAAAAAAATGCATATACAGTTTACAGAAATAAATACGTACTAAGAACAATAATGCAAAAAAAATTAATTTTGCAAAAAATTGCTTTGATAATTTGGACAGTCCTTACAAATAATATAAAAACACTATCCAGGAACGTTAGTTTTTCCATTCCCACTGTCCATACAGTCTATTTAAAAAATATTCCTCCTTTTGTAACCACTACCAATACCATTTACTTTTCATAGATTTATCAAAGAGAGCTGTGTTATCTTTACAATTCAAGAAAACTAGCATGGCAAAACCCATTATCCTATACCCACACAGTCAACAATAACATGGGTTACAAGAGAACAATAAACAGAAATTGTGCTTGCTTGTTAGTGTTGCATTATAAAAGATTTATACATCTCATATGTATAGTAATACAAGTAATATCACTCTTAATTTTAAATAGCCCCCCCCAAAACAATTTAAACAGGAAAATCAGCTACAGACCAAACACTTAAAGAAATGTTAAATGTGTACAAAAGATTGAGATGCACAACATAACAAAAATATCTCCTAGAGCAAGGACCTACTTGAGGTAAAAGAGGATTGATGCGTTCCTTGTGACGAGTCATCATCTCCTGCATGGTACTGAACATTTGTTGTAACATCTTCATGTTGTCTTCCCATTTCTTGTAAAAGCAAAACATGTAAGTACATTTAGCTACACCTAAAACAACAAACTATTCTCCAGCATAAAAACAAATTTAAAATTCTGCATTTATACAATAGCATTTCTTTAACAGTAACTTGAATAGAAATAAACATTTTCCATCTTGTCAACTGCATTTTTCACATTTAGAAAAGGGGGCCAAACTCCTTCTATGCACACACACAAAATCTCTCACTTTATAAGAAAAATAAACAAAATTAGATTTTCTACATCTGTACAAATGTACAATTTATATTTCAAATATGCACAATAAACATCACTGTAGCTCTTAATCTGATTATATTGGGTGATCAGAACTTAAAAGCATGTTCATCTCTAATTATTGTACCATAGGAAAATACCTCCAAACAAAGATGGTGCAACTTAAAGATTGAAAATAATATTGCATCTTTATTAAGAAAATAACATTTTATCTAACTTATTGTAAGTCATTAAATATTTATCAGCTAAAATAATAACCAATCTGCCCACAATTATTTTAAAATAAATGTTAATGATAGACAATAGACACAGTTAAGTAACATTTCTCCAACTTTATTTATTTTTACCACCCTATTTCGTTGTTTGAATAAAACATTGCAATACATATATAACTCAATTTTAAAAAAGTACAAATGTTTCCAGAAAAAGCATCAACTGTTTTTTCGTTGTTTTTTTACATTTTACATAGAGATACACCCAAGGCTATCTGAACTAGTCTTCCCTAATTTAGCAGTGTAAGACTAGAGGAAAGGGAGCTAGTCATCACCACCCAACATCAACTCTTGGGCTACTTTTTTACCAATTAATAGTGCAATTGACTGTCAAATTATAATGTTCCTATGTCTGAAAGGGCAAGCACATTAGGTGTGATGAGAATTTGAATTCATGACCCTCAGAGTGCAGGTCATGATACCTAATCACTTGGCCATGCCCAGCCACCATCAACCAAATAACCAGTAACTTGACCTCACTAGAAGTACATTCTTACCTGATTTAGTGACGACTCTGCTTCCGATATTGAAACCACATTATCCTGAACCTTACGAACACCTGTTGCTTGCTCCTCGAGCAAAACAATCATGTTTTTCCACAGCTCAGACGTTAGTTCCAGATGTTCAGCAACGTAGTATTTTAAAGATGCTTGTTGTTGTTCAAGCTACACAGTAGCAAAATAACATACAGTGAGAAAAAGCTTTCACTATTAGTTTTTAAATATTACAATACACAGTGCACTGTTTTGGTGAGATAGAACACTCATAGTAACCATTACAACAGCATTCTTCCACCAAGAAACATGACTAGCATATTTATCTCTTAGAGATAATAACTAACTTTTGAAAACCTTTTAACTTTCAATAACATCAGTAACTCATATAGTATTTTTTAGGTTGATTTGTCTTAACATTTAAAGTAAGTATTAGCTATTTCATATTTTGGTAAATAGTGTTTGGTTTATTTTAAATTTTGCACAAAACCACATGAGGGTTATCTGCACTAGAAGTCCATAATTTAGCAATTTAAGACTAGAAACCCACTGTCAACCTTTGGGCTACTATTTTACCAATGAATAGTAGGATTGACTGTCACATTATAACATCTCCACTGCTGAAATAGGGAGCACATTTGGTATAACAGGGATTCTTTAGAAGTCCTTTATTTGTATTATTGTCACCCACATTATTTAGCTCTGTGTAAAAGTAACATTAAACTGAAATTTGAGAGGCAGTTAGTACTCTTAGGTTTCAGCTCTCTTTACATTAAGGTTTTATAGCAATAAATTACAGGATGGGGCACTATGAGGTAATATTACCTTCTACATGAAGTTTGCATTGTGCCTTCGATGTTTTGACACTTGCCCTTGTTTCGTCTTCATATTTTACTATAACTGTGTTTCTTTATATACGTTATTTTTGTACTTTTCAGACTGCTATTATAAAGTCTTTCTCCAAAATATCTTGGTTGTAGATCAAAAAGATCATTATATTCCAGTATTCTCTGGTCCTCCACTTTGCAGACCTAATGGACTGCTTTGCAAGAAAACCATTTTACCTGCAACCTCACATATTTCAGAGTTTCTGACTGTTACTATTAACACACAGGAATGGTCAGGATGCTTATACCCTAACAAGGACCAGTCTTCAGGCATGTAGATTGCACAGTATCACAAGCTAAACACAACCTTGCAAGTAGTCAAATATAAAGATATATATATGCTTGATAATAAAGATTCTAAAGTGAGAACTTCACAAAAATAAACAAGTTACACCACATGCATTGGACAATTCTTCTAATAAGGTTAAAATGTAATATAGGACCAAACTCCAATTTATCAGAGGGTTCATTTCTCACCAACTTATAAATCAGGTGTAACACTTGTATTCATTGAAATGGCAGACAAATAAATAATAATAGTTCTTTAATTATCAAAACATTCCCAAAATTCTTTGTTTTCTAAATCTTTCTCCAAAATATGGACTAACCTTTTAATTGTACAAGTGGCAATAACCACAATATGTCTGTTTAGTTTGTTCTCTATTTCACACAAAGTTACATGATTGCTCATCTGCTTTACCCAATCCTTAATTTATCAGTGAAAGGCTAGAGGGAAGGCAACTAGTCATCACCATGTCTTGGACCACCCATTTACAAATGAATAGCAGGATCAACCACAGCTAAAAGAGTAAGCATTTCTGGTGGGGCTCCCAGGGATTTGAACCTGCAACCCTCAGACTGTGTTTGTTTATTATTGAATTTTGCACAAAGCTACATGAGGGCTATCTGTGCTAGCCATCCATAATTTAGCAGTGTAAGACAAGAAGGAAGGCACCTTGTCATCACCACTGACCACCAACTCTGGGGCTACTCTTTTACCAATGTATAGTGGGGTTGACTGTCACATTATAATGTCTCCATGGCTGAAAGAGTGAGCACATTTGGTGTGACGGGATTTGAACCCACAACCCTAGGATTACAAGTTGAGTGCCTTAACTGCCTGGCTATGCTCAGGTTGTGAATCAGGCACCATAACCACCTATTAATGCCAACCCCAACTGTAATACACCTCCTCATGCACACAAAATCAAATTAACACTACATTATTTCATATATAAACTGTACTCACACTAGAAATGATGGTCTTGTTTTGTTCTTGAAGTATCAGATGCTGCTTTTTAAGCAAGTTATTCAGAACACCAATCTGTGGGATGAAATGTTCTGACACGAACATTCTGTGGCTGCTAACTGCAGAATTCTGAAACATGTACAAAACATTTATCATTTTCTGTTACAAAACATCTGATTATCATATCCTGAAGTAACAGGAAGGACAAGTCCAAACTTTTTAAAATACATCCAAATTAGCTAAGCATCATAAATTTATTTGGAAAAGGAATAAGTCAACAAGTTCAAAAACAGCACATTGAAATCTTTATTGTAATATATCTCCTCTCTTTGGACATTCATTTATTATATGTGCTATGCTGATAATATAAACAAGGTTATCAAAATGTCCTGTAGTCAATTTACAGTGACATAATTGGAAAACAATTAAATGTATGAAAGTGGGCACTGAGGAACATGTACAATAATAAAAACAAAATAATTACTAATAAACATTGCCACCAGGGTACACATTTCTACAATGTTTGTTTATCGTGTCCTTCACCTTTCTCAACTGCAGCATCCGTCTGAGAAGTGATGCTGAAAACAGTCAGTCATGACAAGTCCTGAGCAATACCAGCAGTTTTGGGATGGTAGTGTCTTTCAACATGTCTTCTTAAGTGGAATCATAGTAAGTTCCTTTTAGCTGACATCCATGTGACCAACTTTATTGTGCTCTAGAATTGTTTTTGATGAATTATGAAACTTATGACTCCACCAAATGCACTCTCTGGTGAATGGCAACATTTATTTATTTTTACAGGTTCATCTCGTATCTCATGCATCAATAATCATGTTCTCTAGCTTTCATATCCATATGCCATGCCACGACAGAGCAAAGTGACCAAAGTACGTGATGGTCCTTCTATATAACTCTTCTCTCCGTTGCTGTACGTCACCATACTTAACAGACAGTACAATACAATTTGGAATCTTTATAAAGGCTCACTGCTTAGCTTAGATATTTATTACTAAAAATGTTTTAACTGTTGTTTCAAACACAAAAAAATACAAGCTTAACTTTAACATTTTCCCAACCTAACAAATACAAGCAACATAATTAAATCATGTTAATGAGCTTGAAAACCTTAAAGATCAGAACTATACAGTTAGTCTTAATAAATCTAATGTGGATCAACACGGCTCAATATTATTCAAAAGATTCACTATCTGACAAGCTGTCATTTAAAATAAAATAAAAAACATGTATTATGCAAGAAAAATAATTTGGTAAATCCATTAAAGCCACCTTGCACTGCAGCTCGAGTTTTCTACTCACCTTTTGATTGGTGTGTATTCTCAATATTTCCTCAGCCCACCTCTGTTCTTTCTCACCTTCCTCAGTCATCTTATTTCCAAGCATCTCCAAGTGCTGAGAGTGAGAGTTGCTTAAAGCTGCTATCACTCCAGACAATTCTGAATACTGTTTCTCATAAGCTTCAAGGCTCTGAGCTGTCAAACAACCAGTTATAATTTCAAACAAGTCATGAACAAAACAATAAATTAATTTTGACTGATCAAAAGAAATCTACATTTAGCTTAAGTTCATATTTTGTTCCTTTTCAGATAATATTTTACCAAATTGGTAAAATAATTACTTGATGTCTTCCACACAAGAATATGATGCTTCACATTTCTCACATCATGCAGGGAATAAGTAAACAACTAATTACACCCCCAGGTTCAGCTGCATCAATAAACATCTGCACATTTTTGCACATGAAATAAACCAAAGACAAATAATTTCAAGGCTTTATTTTTGGAACTAAATACAATGCCTGATAAACAAAGTTTTTGGGTGGTGTTAACACTTTTCCTTTTCCTTTTTACAAAGCATTAAAAATCAACAAATAAAGAAACTAAATAACAGAAAAATATAGAACACTAATTTCCAATTTCAACAGTTACTTTTTGTCAAAATGTTCAATTTATCATTGTAATCACTGAAATGAAGCAGTTTAAAAACTCACACCATTCATCAAAATCTATTGATTTTAATGCCATATCTCTAATGTCACTTGAGGCCTACTGTCTTGTCAGTAAAAGTATTTTAACTGAAAATACCTTTCTCACGATATCAAATCCGTACATTACTTTTAAAACACAAATCATGTACAAATGATTTAACCAAGATGTTTTTTACAATTCATCTGTAAAGATAAATAGATTGATTTCATTAAGAGTTCAAAACATCTGGAATCCTATCTAATCTACAAGATTCTGAAAATAAAAGTCGAAGGTATCAAAGTAAACTTGTTTCATTTTTTACGTAGATGCTAACGGATGTGTAAGTGCACTTATGTGCACTCTCTCATTCAACTTACTGCATAAAAATGATGGCATTAAGAACACAAGACATTTTATATGCATAATAAACTTTTTTTCATGTCTGTAAAGGTACCAGCCATGAAATTGATCTGTTTGTGATATTTGTAGAAAGCTACACAAGGACTTGCTGCACTAGCTGTCCCTAATTTTGAACTGATGAACTAAAAGAAAATCAGTTACTCAGCAGCACCCACTACTAACTATTGAACTATTCTAATCAGAGTGGGCTATGAACATTACACTTATAACACATGCACAGCCCTAAAATGCACAACATGGTGTGGCAAAAATAGGACCTTCACACTCATGGCCTGACAAACTAGCCACATCTGTTCCACCACAAACATGAAGAAATTAACTTTGAATACTACCAATCCTTGTCTCAACTCTTAAAGTTATTTGTCAGCATAATAATCAGAACAATTTGTCTTTTTGTCACTTGGATTCAGGAATTACTTCATATCAACTGGATGTTTAAAAATACCACAAAGAAACACTTAAGTCATCGAGGTCCTCTTATTCAATATGAACTGACATATTTGCCTTTTGTACTAAACCTGATTTTTTATATAATGATATGATAGGTGACCAGGCTTTCCCTCATAAATGCATTAAGGGTTCTTTCATTAACAAAGTACATTAAATTTTACTACAAAAATGTCAAATAATGTTTGCTAATATTGCATTAAAATCACAGACAAAACAGAAACAAAAATGGTAGGGTCAGTTTACAACTTGATAAATAATTAATTTGTTTTATGAAAAGTTAACCTTCAAGTAGTTAATTCTCTCTCTCTCTCTCACACACAAGTGGGATAAAATCCAGATTAATAGGGTAAACAAGCAAGCACTTTCACAAAACTCAAATTACCGAGTTATCCCACCCCCAAAAAAAGGGAAAAGAACAGGTACAACAAAACACATAATAGGGCCTCACTTCAGGTTTTTGAGAAGACCACTAATTGAATATCAATTTTTTTTTTTGTAATCCTCCCAGGAGCAGAACTGAATCCAGAATCTCTTGCAAAACAGACAAGAACCACATCTACTAAGCTAGATAGTTATTATTCTAAGACATTTCTTAATGACACATACTTCAATAATCTACCTATAGAAAGTGGGAAAATAAATTACTTACTATGAACAAATGCACTGATACTTACAAAAGTCTTTGTGAAGTGTAGTGATATAGCTGGACTGTTTTTGTGCCAATTGAGACATCAAATCTTCCATGTGCCCAAGCTTCTGCTGGAAGGATGTCCTGAATTCCCTTGATCGTTGATCATTGACAGTTTCTACTGACCGCTTCCTATCCAACTTCATGTGTAGAGCAGACACATCTGTTGTAGACTGGTCAGCTACTTCCAGAAGCTTCACAACAAAGTTGAAAACATACGATTCTTCAATGCAGACAGAATATTAAGCACAATAAACATACATTTATTTGCTATTAAGCACAAAGCTTCAAAAAGGGCTATCTGTACTCTGGGGCCAAATTACACAGTAGAAGCAATGTATATACAACAAAAAAACATACCTTTTGAGCCTGTGCAGAAAGTTTCTTTTCTGTCTGCACCTGTTGAACCACCAGGTGACTCTTTTCATCTCTTTCCAAGGTTACTTTATTGAGTGCCTAAGAAAAGAAAGTGAAAATAATTTCACTGACAAAATTAGTAGTTTTTCAGTAACGTAAACTACCAACTTCAATTTAGTCCATGGCAACTGGAGTACGTTTAAAATTATGTTAAGAAAAAGTTACATGAAACAGTTTAAGTTCAATTTAATATAATCTTACTAACAGTTTACATTATGCAAATTTTTGGGTTTGGGAAATTAAAAACAAATTACGTTAGTATCTTACTTTTCCAAATAAACTAAAATCAAATTTTTATCAGAGGGAGAGAAAGATCTTTAGCTGTAGGAATGTTTTATTAGTATCCTATATACAGTATCACTTTGACAACTTTACTAAAATAAGAGACCGATAATTTTAGGCAATTTCCAGTGCAGGTTTCTTAAGTCTAGTCATGAGAGAATGCATAATAGCTAATCAGAAATCTCCAGATTTTAATTATAAATTATGACCATCTCCACCTTTTAGTAACTGGCAAGAAGGAAGGCAATAAAACAGCAACATTTTCAACCTTAAGAACTGAAAACTGAATGACAATAATGACTGTTGCTAATATGTATCTTGAATAAAATATTTACTAAACTCATCTTGACACACACGTACACACAAACTTATAATTAAATAAATGATGCTATATTCAGAACCTTATTTTAGGCTTACCTTGTGAGTATGTTGAAGTACACTTGTGGTCTTGATTAAAGCTTGGGACTTTTCTTCCAGTTCAGAATTTCTGGTTTGTAGCTCATTCTTTGTGTCATTGAATAACTCATTGATCTGAAACCAAAAAAACAGTACAAACAAGTTTCTTATAGATTACACTCTAGTAAAACTTACAAACATAGTTCATCTGCTTCACATCACTTTTAGGGCTAAATTAATGCTCAAAACATAAAAAATTTCAGATTTACAAAAAGAGAGAGAGAGAAGAAATGTTATGTGATATTTACCCAAACTGTTAAACTTTCATCAAATGTTGTATTAGTACACTAATCACATTCATTTATGAATACAATGATCTGATAATGGAACAGCCACATTACCAAAAAGTGTCCCAATTTTATTTATCTATCTTGTATATATTATGGACCTTATTACCTGTACCAGGATTCTCATGATAGGCAAAAACTAAGTATTATTACTGTTATTATTTTTATAATAGATGAGGAAACTTAGTCCTTGTCTACTGTAGAATCTTTTATGTATATTGCGACTGTGGTGTCTGTCCGACTGTTCGTCTGTGTGCAAGCCCCCTAAATTGTTAGGAGTTAATCACACTAGAATTCACATTTCAAAACATGATATAACTTAACCCTTTCGGCAGCGACCTTTCTTTATTCCTGTTATTCTTATGTATTGAATTTAACCTATATAGTATTGGGTACAATCACTAAATATTTCAAGGACTTTTGTTGAGTTACTGCCGAAATATTATGCTTTTAGTACTTATACTGTAATTAGTTGAAGTATCAAACATATATATTCAGCGTCATGCCAAACATTAAAAGTTGTTATTCAGCGCCGAAAGGGTTAAAGAAACAAAAATGTAGATTTACTGAATGTCATTATTGAGTGGCTCTTACCATGCCTAAAATATTTAAAAATTACTTTTTACGGTGGTTGGTATGAGTAGCTCAGAGTTTTGGCTCTGAGTAAAACCATGAACACAACACAACTATCCTTTCTTAAGTCCATGATATAATTTAAATTACAGATTAATCTTCTCTCATCACTGGGTGGAGACGGGTAATTTTACTTATTTAATCTTGATCTTATGAGACCACTTTTCCAAACAATGTTTTACTTTTCATATGACTCTACACCACAATAAACTTGTTTCAGAGGATGTTTTATCATCTGATGGGATTTTGTCAAATTGTGATCAATGTAAAGTTTTGAATTTAGATGTATTAAATTTACAGAACTTCAGATTTTTGTAAAGCTTGTGTTAAGACGTATTTTGTTCTAAGTGTTTATTAAGTCAAAATATTCTCCCTGGCAAAAACCCATGAAAGACCAACAACAATATATAGTAACTTGTCAGACTACTTTTTCTCTCTCTTTTTTTTTTTTTTAAATTACTAAATTTCTTACTTAGGCCTTCATCGAGGAGAAATGGATCACAATCTCAATAGTAGCTATGGAAAAGCTTGACAAAATAAATTTGTCAAGTAGTCCCTAGAGCAGTGGTTCCCAACATTTTTTATGCCCCTCACCCCTAAAAAATTTTAATATGTTCTCGCACCCATCACAGTAATTATTTATTTAAGAATAAAGGTGAAGGTGGCCAAAACAAATTTTTATAACTAGTTTTTAATGATATATAAAAAAACGAAACATTTGGAAAAGAAAGAATATTACACCAAACTAAAAGTTGCATAAACCCTACATGGCCTACAAAAAAATAAATTTTCATCCATGCATGAAATGAAATTTCTTTGAATTTGAAATGTTCAAATGTTCATAAGCCAATTTAAATTTAACGACTCTTTTGTTCCTATTTATTTCTTACAAGTTTTTCAAAGTTTGGCATTTTGTTGCTGATAGCAACAGTCTGCCTGTGCACCAAAGTAATTTCTAGATTTTCCCTTGATTGACAAAAGAGCACTAAATCCAAACTCATATAAGTATGTCATCACAAGTGGGATGAGCACATTTAGTGCTCTCTCACAAAGTCTTGGAAACATGTCCATTGCCGACCACCAATATTGTTCCAAAGTTTTGCTTTCAAACTGCATTTCAAAAACTCGATTTGTGTGCAGTTCAATAAGATCTTCCTTCAGTTCTCTTCGCCATCCAACATATTATCGAAATTGAAGGAGTATGGATTGATAATTAATTTTTCAGAAGTTTCCAGTTCTCCTCCAAAATATCCATCAAATGACTGATAGTATTTCAAAATGATCCACAATTTCTTCACACACACATGGAATTAGGGACTCATCCTCACCTACCATTTCTTCAATGATGAAAAATTTGAAAGATTCCCTCTTTTAACTTGTCGACACCAAATATGTAACTTTTCTTTGAAAGCATTTAACTTTTCACAGCATTTCAATATGTTAATGTTTTTCCCTTGAAGAGATACACTCAGGTCATTCATACGAGTGAAAATATCACTCAAATAGGCTAGTATTTGGTTGAATTCTTGTGATTCTATTTCTCCGAGCAGATCATAATCATGTTCCTTCAGAGAAGTTTTGACTTCTTCTTGCAGTTCAAAGAAGCACGTTAAAGCTCTCCCACATGACAGCCAGCAAAACTGAATGCTCACATCCAAAATCTTCACAAAGTGATTTGAAGAGGCAGTTGTTCAGAGTATGACCCCTAATCCAGTTGATGGTCTTCACAAAAGTGTCAAGGACCTTTTTCAACTTTGGAGGCAATGGTTTTGATGCCAAAGCATGTCGATGAAGAAAACAGTGAGTAGCTTGCAAGTGCGAAATTTCTTGTTTCATCAGTGCAAAAAATCCTGATTTATTTCCTAGCAAAACAGGGGCACCATCAGTACACACAAAACTAATAATTTGGATATCTAAATCATATTTTGCAAAGAAGTCCTTCACACACTGAAAGACATCTTTCCTTTTAGTGGTTGTTTTCAGATCTTCACAGAACAGGAAATCTTCCATTATGGCACCATCATGGACATACCTCACTAGTGCGATGAGTTGACTGCAATTTGCAACATCAGTTGTTTCATCCAATTGGAGAGAGATTTTCAAGGGACTTGACCTGATATCTGTGATAACTTGGTCCAAAATGTCCGAACTCAAATCACCAATTCAGTTTTGAATAACATATTTGATAATGGCACTAATTTAAGCTTGTTTGAGGCTTCTTTTCCCAGAACAATTGTTCCCATTTCTAATGCACACAGTTTTATCAGCTCTTCTGTAATTGTATGGAGCTTCTTTGATTTGGCTACTTTATATGCCACGTGGTATGAAGCCATCAGCAGTGGTTTGTCAGCAGATATAAAACCTAATTTTGGAAGGGTTGCTCAAGAATCAAAGTGGGCCCTTCTACCTTTCAATGATTCAACATCATGGCTTGCAACAGCTGCTCCATCATGCCAGCTGTTGAAGTGTTCCTGCAGCTTAGATGGCTTCAAATTTGCATTTGAAAGGACAGCATCACAAAACATGCACTGGGGTTTTTGCAGATCCTCAGTTGTTCCGATGCAAGTGAAACCAAACTTCTTATAATCATCATTCCATTTCCTTTTCTTGAAGTCTTTTTGCACGAACACAGAATCAACAATGCACTGACTACCATTGCATCACGCATGGGTTTATATACTCTGCAAAACTTTCTAGAATATTCTTGAATATACGTCACAAGACGTCATCGATTAATTCTGGATACTTCTGGAAGTTTCTTGAGTCACGATCACACAAATACATAACAAATAAATAATAGACACTTTAAGACAGCGTTTATGAACGTAACCTAATTAGTTGTGCCGAGTATTTAGGTCACGTTTACGTTTCGTATGTTGTTTGTTTACAGTTGTACATTAAGATTTCGGTCTGCACCGGTTGTGACGGTGGAAACGATAGTTTATTGTAACAAAGTAAAAAACTAAGTCTGTAACAAGAAATATAAGAAATAAAAATCGAACGTAATTTTTGAACATATAGGTCAGTACCCTTAATATAAACAAAAAAAAAACTGAAATGTTATCCCCACCCCTGGTTGGGAACCACTGCCCTAGAGGGTCAATAAAAGTTGACCTGGACAAATGAGAAAGGTTTAGTATTTTTGCTGAAACAGTTCCAAGTTTAGCTTTAAATATTTGAAAAGGCATCAGAAGCCTATCCTAACAATAAACTGATTGTAACTTATGTAAATATCGTGTAGTAGAGTAGCATTTTAAGAAGCTATACGGTATAATTAGCTCGAGAAATATTTTACCTTGTTTGACAAATACGGAGATCTTTAAATCCAACCACCTTCCTCCACCTGAACCAACAAGTATTTCTTGAAATAATATAGTAAACCAGACTAAACTTTGGTATCCCCAGACTGTATTTCAATCGTTAATTGTCTGTTTGTTACTAGTAAAGACTGATCCCAAAATCAAACATTTTATCTTTAAAACATCACAAAAATGTATATACAGAGAAGCAAAATTAGAGATTACCATTCTGTTGAAGCAGTTTATTTATAAACAGACCCTATTTAAATATGAGTAGCTAATAAATGGAACCTACAAGTAAATGAATGAATATGCAAACAGACTGTTCATATTTTCAGTAAATATACAATTTCGAATTCTTATATATCTTTCTTTGGCTTCCACACTTGTATGTACTCTGAATCATTGCTTAAGAATGGCACAATAACAACAGCTTGTGAACACAATCACCAATGACATTAAGAGCTGTAGCTCAAAGTTTGTAGTTAGCTCTTGAGTAATAATTGGTTAAGATACTTAATCTGTTAAGAGACTAAACACATGTCAACTGCAGCCTCTACAGGCTATTCCAAGAGATTTGCAAGCAAATTGAACAATCAACTAGCATTCTTTTTAATTCAGTTGAACACCACTTGGAACCCTTTACTAAATAACTAGAACTACTTTTACATGCCTTAACAAGCTGTTTCCTAAGTGAATAGAGTTCCTTAACAGTGGCACTTAAAGCCTAAAATATTATCTACACACATCAGGGACTAAGTGATACAAATCAGTCACTCTTTAAAATTTAACTGATGATGATTGAACCATTATATCTACAAGTCTACTCAGAAATACAAAACTGAGTTACACATTATTGTTTTAACATTACAAGCATGTCATGTAACAGTAATCATGCAGAACAGTTAATACACGAGTAAACTAAAGTATTAGTTCTCAATCAGCTCACTGCACACTTACTTAACCAAACAAACTGGAGTGATAAAGATAACCACAAATCTCACCTTGTCAATTTGTTCCTTTAAGGCATCAATCTCTTCTTTTCTTTCTTTGATCTCCTCAGCCTGGGCTGTCAGCTTGTGCTGCATTAGGCTAGAAAAACATAAAACCAATTAATTCATTGATGTTTGCTACAGATACATAATGCATATTTTACTTAATAAAATTAATTACAAGTATCAAACACTTTGGCTACAGCAGGATCACCACAGAAAAACTTAAGAAATAAACGTTACTTAAATTAAACAATATGCAAGACTCTTTAGTTACTTGTTATAAAAATAAAACAATATATGTAGTTTTTCTTCACTACTAACTCCAGAAGTGTTACCAGCCCCACCAATTTCTGAAAGACTGAAAAAGTTTGAAAAACTGTTTGTTATTTGTGGGTTAGTTATTTTGTTGGTTATAGAACTTCTACAACAAATTAGTTACATGCAAAACAACTCTAAAACATGAAGACCATTGCAATCAATCCCACAAGTTACTGCAATAGTTTCTTGCATATTTTACATAAAGTCCGATAGACTAGCAAAACAAAAATCGTGAAATAAATAATATAAGCATGAAATTTGATATAAAGATAACTTTGTGATTTGGAGAATACAGTAGGAGTTGGATCAAGTTTTTGTTTTGAAGCTCATTTTTTAAAATATTTGAAAAATAGTAGAATTTTTACTGGTGTCCCTTTCTTCCCTCTGTAATTACCTTTTACAAACAATAAAAGATGCAACTCAAGTCATGTAATCAGAAAGCTTGGAGTGAGATTTAAGAAAAACACACAGAAAACAGAGCAAACATTCTGCATCACCAATCACAGCAACTTCCACGTTTGGTGGTTTGTGACAATACATGATGTTCAGGGAAAGGTTACATTTAAAATCAACTTTGATGGAAATGTACACGTGAATATTGGGATTGTGCTCGGTGTAAATAGTATTGTACAAGTAAATACTGACTTCAGTTTATGTTACAGATTTGAAGTTCAACATGAAGTACAAAGCTACATCAGTTGCAGAATTAATTGCTTTAATGGTAAAGATGCAAGTCCACAGTAGAATAATTTTGACTGTATCCATAAAATGCAACCTTTTGAGTTCTAAATCCAAAAATGGTAGTCCACTCATGCTAGAAGTTCAAATTACTTATGTGCGTGTATGCGTGTGGGGGTCAGGTAGATTTGGACATTGATTGGAAAAAAAAAAGTGGAACTTTACGTAACAAGGAAGCCAAGAAACATCAAAACATGAAATGATAAACTCAAGAGGCTAAAAGCCAGAGTTCAAAAACATGAGACATGTTTATCAAAACGTATACACTCTACCATAGATCCAAGAAATCCAGAAAAGAAGGCAGATGATGAATTCCAAAAAAAAATGTTACTCTACTGTGAAAGTAACTTCTAGTAACAACGTTCACGAAGCTTCTACTTTTGGCATGGATTGAAAAGCAAGAAAATGTACAACAAAAATTAGAAATAAAATAACATTATTGGTGAAGAATTTTGTTGGTGACTAAATTGTACAAAAACAATTACAGACTCTAATGCCCACATTAAGAGCATGTTTTAAGGAATCCAAACAGACGTCCACGATAACAGACCTCAATGAATCAAAAGATAAGAAAAATGTGTACCCAAATCACCAGAAGAATAAATAAAATAATATTGAAAGAGAGAACTCTAGCACAAATTTCAGACCTCAAACCCAATAATGTGGGTTGCAGTGTATCATGTACATTTAAAAGCAACCTTGAAGTATTTCTTTTTTTTTAATTTTGCACAAAGCTACTCGAGAGCTATCTGCACTATCCATCCCTAATTTAGCAGTGTGAGACCAGAGAAAAGGCAGCTAGTCATCATCACCACTGCCAACTCTTGGGCTACTCTTTCACTAGTGAATAGTGGGATTGCCTGTCACATCATAACACCCCCATGGATGAAAGGACAAGCATGTTTGGTGTGACAGGAATTCGAACCTGCAACCCTCAGATTACGGGTCAAGTGCCTTAACTACTTGGCCATGCTGGACCCCTTGGTGAAGTGACCAAGGAGGTTTTTGAAGAGGATTATAATGATGATAAAAAAGTTCTCACCAATTTTATAAAGAAATTCCATTGAAATATGAAGCAGAAAGCCAATGTTATTCATGTACTTTACCCTACTACTTCTCAGATCCACTACAATAACTGGTGATACTATGTGGAATGGTCTGGGTTTTTCAGAAATGTCCCAAATCTGCAGAAGTAATACTTAGCATAGCTTAGTTGGTGCAATCCGACTACTTTAATTAAATGACATACAAAGGGCTTTACAGTAATTAAACAGTCCTGAATTCATAATCAGACAAAGACGTAGGACCTAATGAATAATATTTAACTTCTGCCTGTCCATTTTGTAGATACCATCAAAAATGGAAAACATGGTACAGAAAGTACAGAAAATTTCCAATACCACTATCAGATGTCTCTACACAACGATGCTGAGATAACTCATTACACGTTTGTGTATTTTACTTCTTTTCTTTAAAACGTCAGAGAAATGCTGGTTTGTCCTGAATTTCACGCAAAGCTACACGAGGGATATATGCGCTAGCTATTCTCAAGTTGGCAGTAATTTGTTTTGAATTTCGCGCAAAGCTGCACGAGGGCTATCTGTGATAGCCTTCCCTAATTTAGCAGTGTAAGACTAGAGAGAAGGCAGCTAGTCATCACAACCCACCGCCAACTCTTGTGCTACTCTTTTATTAACGAATAATGGGATTATTCGTTACATTATAACGCCCCCAAGACTTAAAAGACGAGCATGTTTGGTGTGAAGGGGATATGAACCCGCAACCCTGAGATTACGAGTACAGCACCCAAACCACCTACCCATGTTGGGGATAAGTAATTCTTTATTTTATTATTTACTATCTAAACACACGATAGAAAATTTGGGTTTTTTTCATATTCTTTCTCGTAATATTACGTTTAACTTTTATATTTAAACGTATGTATAAAGGCTCTTAAAAGCCGAAAATATCCTCCTTATCAAATGCACACAGAGGAACATAGAATTTAGTAATGAAAAACGTTCAGAAACCCACGTCCTGTAATTAAATACGAGGAGTGTGTCTATATTGCGAAGATTTCTTTCCACACTTGATAAGTGTTGTATACGTTGACTATCAGCAATGTTGGCATAACGTCAAAACCATGATAATGTAGTTATGATTACGCAAGTTTTTGTGCCTTGATAAGACCCGTTTAATGACGAGCCATTCAGGACTCTGGTATTGCACGTCATTTCTAGTTAAGGTTTCCACGTTTCGATGACGTAATCGACTATCTGTGGTAAAGCATTCATACATTAATTCCTGTGAAAACGATGTCACTATTAATATAACGGGATTTAATATACTGAAGAAACATATCCACATTTTTAATTTACGCTGTAAATTAGAAAGAGGTAGCGAGAATCAGTTTGTTTATTTTTTAGTCTCTGGCATTCGATATAACTTTTGTTCACTTCAACACAGTAAGTGTTAACAAGTGCATATAAAAAAAATGCACTTATGAGGCAAAGTTACGCTTATTTATTCTGTGTGAAAACGTACAAGGTTTGATGAACTTAACCAACAAATATAAACTACACTTCTGTTTGAGACGCCATCTAGTGTTAACAAGAAGTTGGTATTTTTGTTTACGTTCCAGGTACGTGTTCAATGTTACATACCAGTGTGTGGCCTGTAAAACATAGCGAGACAACCCCTATCCCACATTTCATAACCAACAGAAGTAAATAAATTTTGTAAAGTAACGGTCGACCAACAAAGAGACAGAAGCGAGCAGTCGAGGCACCCAAACATCGGTAAATTCGTGGCGTATTCGTAGGATAATTATTGATAGAAAGAGGTTAGATTAACAACTTTTGATATATAGAAAAGCCAGTTGGTTTTGGGACACTACGTTTCAACAATCGCTTTTACGTCATGTTGTTTAGCAGCAAACAATAATACCTAATATTTTTGTTCGTCTATGTGCTGCAAATATAAAACGAAATGTATTGAAAACAAAACTAGAAACATATTTGTTTTTTAATTTAGTCTCCGATGGTTAAAGAGGTTTGTTTTTTGTTTGAAACTTTGGTGATGTAACAGAAAATGGCTTAATCCGGAAACGATACTTTCGTTTTCATGATAAGTTTTATGCACTTGGCTGTATATTAGGTCACTCTAATTACGTGTTTACCTCAGGCTTATTACACCAACACTCACTACACTTATTTCCCGACACTAAAACTGAAATGAGCAGATGTTAACTGAACTATTCTATCTGGACAAATGTATTTGGAGTTTTTTGTTGTTGTTTTTTTATTACACTCTCTCTAGAAATCAAGCGTTACGTGACGCACACTGGCCTTGGTATAGGGTTTGATATCCTCACACTCAGTGGAGGGTACAACACTTATTGGTGTTTGACATGTCCTTGACACACAGTCTAACTCACTCAAAAAAACAGTACAGTTCTCTCAACAATGTTTTTCTGTCATCCCTCAAGCAACTGTTATCGATAATTTAAACTTTACTTTGGAAAAGTCTATTAATTTAGAAAAGCCATTCTGTCTTGACTTAATAGCTCTTGGATACTGTCAATTTGTAACACACACATGAATAAAATGATGAGCACATACACGCACGCACAGTCAAAACATCCTAATAAATGTACGTGTATGTATGCATATAAATTAGCAGCTCACGGCTTGTTCCATGCAACAATGACCGAAGTTGTTTGTTTTTCTCAAGTGCAGTGGAATCCAAATCGTTCATTCTGCTCAAAACTCCAGCCCCGAACGCTCATATCTTTTTTCAAATCCCACTTCAGAAATCACTATGTTTTAAGAATCCGAATTGCTCCAAACTATGATCCAGAAATATAACCGTTAGATCACAGAACGAAATACGAATATAACCGTAAGAGCAAAGAGCACCTGGAACGTTCATCGCTCCAAACTGTGACCTAGAGGTGACCAGTAAATATAGCCGTCAGAACACAGAGAACCTGGAATGTTCATTACTCCAAATTGTAACCTAGAAGTGACCGGAAGGTATAACCGTCAGGGCACAGAGCACCTGGAACGTTCTCATGTTGTTCCAAATTATGACCTAGAAGTGACCAGCAAGTATAATCAGAGCACAGAGCCAGGAAAGTTCATGTTGCTCCAAACTGTAACCTAGAAGTGACCAGCAAACAGTTTACTTCTGTAGTGTACTGAGAAAAACAAAGGTCTCTCTCTGACGGGTACACATGGTATCACAAAGCTCGCTTACTGAAACCGTTAACAGCTGTAATCGCTTTTATAAACACACGTCATATCAACAAAACCCTAACACGTGCTCTTAAAACGATTGTTCCGTTAAGATGTCAACAAAAATAAACACGGTAAGCACGAGGATGTTGCCAACAGGGAACGTTTACAACAGCGTGTGCACATGGCCAAACGCTCGTTACCTCTGAGAATGCCCAGATGAGACACATCACGAGTACATGCAGGGTCGCGTATGAAACTTTTGATTGATCTGTTAATTGTGTTCAAAATTCTGCTGACGAAGCTATTTGTTGCCACAGCAACAATTTTTCGAAAAGCCACAGCAGGGGGCAGTGTCGGTCACGATCCAAAAAACAAACTAAAATTTCTGCTAAAGTACTTAGGTCGTGCGTAATACATTCATTTAGGCCTTTTGTTTATTATCTTTTGAATTCATTCAACCCAAAGAGTTCATCTTGTTTGTCTGACCTCGTGGTATCTGAAGAAGACAGAAGAGTAGAGTTACGGTTAAATTGACAACATAAACATAGTGGAAATAGATTCAGTTTTAGAGTCAAGTAGTACTGGCGGGATTATAATATTAATAAACAAGACTTTGCCAGTTTTCAGATGTTAATAAAAATATAAATGTTACAGCAATTTATCGCAACCCTCGATCAGCGACAAGTAGAACAATGAAATAATTACCGAGGCAATAAATACGGAAGTGTACAGTACAACGTGTTCTGGTAATAAGAGATATTTGTGACGTAGAGTTCGCAAAACGGTGGGCGAGATTCGTTCGAAGGTGGGTGAAATCTACTCTCCATTCATAAGTGGAAAAGTACAGTTTATTTTTAACTGTTTAAAAACAGAAACTCTGTAATTCAACACAACAGTAGCCCATACTTAAACTTCAATCGACTTTCGTGGAAAATAAATTTCGTTAAAACCAGCTTTTCAGTTGAGTGTTTTCGAATAAAAACGTAAAACACGTCGCGAGCTAAAGAAAGATAAAATGGTTAGGTACAAAATGGAACGTGTGAAAGGTATTTAAAAGTATGTCTGATTAAGAGAAGTATAAGAAAATGGACCATGCACAGTGGAAGAAAGTATAGCGTCTATCGAATTTAACTTCTATACTTGACTCCCAATTCTCAGTGGACGGATTATTCCGTTTGTAGTTTAACTGTTCATTAATCCGGGGATTCGCGCAAACTAAATTGGCTTCACTGCGGTTCATATTAATTTTCTTCGCCGCTTTCTCTTAATTTATTTCGTTATTTTATAGCTACTGCGAAGGTAAAGCGTTGGTTAATTATCCTGATAACGGAACAAAAAATCGATATTACTGACAATAGTGAACTAAGTTTAACGGAGAAATATATTACATTTCCGCTCTGCAGGTGGAAACAAGAGGGAATCCTCAATATCCGCGGCTGTAATTACATCTCTAATCGGTCAAGAGATGGAGCTACGAGTTAAAAGTTCGTATTTGAAAACAAAACAAAACTTTAGAGTCATTTTGAGCTTTTATGTCGCAGCTAAAAACATATCAAGCACAAAATACTTTAAATGATTATATCAAAGCCTCTTAGAAACGTTTGTTATGTTTAACCTTTTAATATCATAAAAAAATCCGTTTCTGAAATACTGTTTTTCTTGCATATGTGCTGGATTTACCCTACATTTTGTATTATCCATATTTTTGCGTTACCCCTTCTCCATTTCCCTGGAAAATCTAGAATCAAGAGATTTCGTAAGCCTAATATGTGAAAAAAATACAAGACAAAAAACTGTAAACGTTAACAAAAGATATTGGTTCTCAAACTAGATGAGTCTCCCATCAAAATTAACAGCACTGAGAGCAGTAAGTTGTGAGAAATGATCTGCCATTTGTGAAAGTTACATTAAAAAATAGACGCACACACATTGTGTTTTTCAACAAAAAAATAATGAAGCACTTATATTGAAATAAATGTTTATATCAATATGGACGTGTTAGTCATTTTAATATTTTTTATCAGATCTCGCATAAATCTATGAAAACTGAGCATGCTCTGAAAAACAACACACGCCTACAATATCGGAATACTTACATAAGATAGTTGAGTCGGTTAAGGCTTCTGTTAACATAACGTTATATATAGCCAGACACACTTTAAAACAAACAAAACATTCTTTATGTTACAGCCCACGATAATTACGAACAAGTAATTATCAAGACGTTTTCCTCCACTTGGTTGTGTGATAACAGCCCTTCAGCACAGTTGTTTGTGTGTAATTTCACAAATAAATATTCTATCTTCAGTTAAACAGATGCAAAATTGTTAAGAATTCATGTACGACTTTTGCATCACTTGTCCGTTTTCCCATTATCTTGGATATTTTTCTGAAACTTAAGACTGCACAGAGTTTATAACGTAGTGATCCAACTTCCAACAAGATCAATTAGATTACACACCTTCGCCCCACCATTCCTTTTGGGACATTGAATGCAGTTACATCGGAAAACATCAAGTTTTACCTTGAAAAAACTCAGGAAATCCATCTCAGATCCAGAATGATCAACGATCACGATCATTTTTCGTAGTTTGATAAGAAGTCTTAACTTTAATGTATTCATGACATTTGGAACAGGTCCGATCACAGTTTAGAGGGCTAAACTGCGAAAATGCCCCATCTCCCCATTTTATTTATAAAAAAAAAAAAGCTCAAAGTGACAAAGAATATGGATTAAATTGGGGGAGAGCTGTCCCATGCAGGGTTACAATCTTATGTAAAAGTTTTATGTACATGGGTCTATTACTTCTCGAAATAAGCACGCGGGAACAGACAGATACAAGATTACAATATTTTTTCTCCCTCATGTAATAAGTATTTCTATTAACTACAATGATCAAATGAAGTCAATGTAACAAAGCATATTCCCCAGAAAGGTTACACACTTTTATTTCACACAATATTTTGTCAATAATTTAGGTTTTTCTTTATTTAAACATAAAATGATGTTTATTGCACCACGGCAAGCCCTCTTACAAAAATGGTCAAGGCCCGGCATGGCCAAGTGGTTAAAGTTCTCGACCCGTAATCCAAGGGTCGCGGGTTCAAATCCCCGTCACACCAAACGTGCTTGCCCTTTCAGCCGTGGAGACGTTATCAAAGTATGGTCAATCCCACTATTCGTTGGTAAAAGAGTAGCCCAAGAGTTGGCGGTGCGTGGTGATGACCAGTTGCCTTCCCTCTAGTCTTACACTGCTAAATTAGGGACGGCTAGCGCAGATAGTTCTCGAGTAGCTTTGCGCGAATTTCCAAAAAAAAACAAGCTACCGCGTGGAATTATTTGCTGGTTGTCTAACTTTCTGGAAAACCGAAAATGTAAAATAAATATAGAGAGAACCTTTTCTGTGTACTTTACTTCAGAAGCTGGCGTACCTCAGGGAGGGATGGTTAGCCCTGTACTCTTCATCATGTATGTAAACAATTTACTACTGAAGAATCCTAATCGTGGATTCTCTTCACAGTTCGCTGATGATGTGGCAGTTTTGAAAAGTGCCACAACACCAACAATAGCAGCCACAAACATACAACCTCAACTAAATAGAATAAGCGAATACTATAAAAAATATAAAATAAAAATAAATGCAGCAAAAACACAACTTGTCTTTACAAGGCTGACAAAATACAAAAACTACAGCCTGAAATATATATGAATGGAAAACTACTTCAGACTGCCACATCTGCAAAATTTCTAGGTCTAACCTATGACTCAAAATTAACATGGATTAACCACGTAAATGAAATTAAAAGTAAAGTCTGGTGAAGGACTAACTATGCTAGGAGTCTAACTGGCAAGAATAGTGGAGCATCTACAGACAATATACTAAACATTTACAAAACATACATTAGGCCAGTAATCGACTATGTAGCTCCAGCATGGATAACTAAGAGATAAAACAATTAAAACCAAGCTACAAACAATACAAAACACACTCCTCACAACAGTATATAGAGTTCCAAGAGCAACATCATCTAAATTTATACACAAATATTCAAACATACCAACCATATCAGATAGACTCCTACATAGCACAATAAAGTATTTTGATAAAAATTTGTTGAAAAATGAATTATTATGCGAACTAGACATGTACCTCATACATAAAAATAAATAAATAAAAAATACAATAATAATAAATATAGAGAGAGACGGGAGGTGAAAGGCCACTGTCAAATTAGACCTCCTACTGATAGGGCAAAAGAATATCTGTAAATGTATACCAGTCCACGGACATTGCCCTGAAAAGGGTCAGAGCAATTCAGCCCACTCTGACCCTCAAGCAGTAACTAACACCAATCAACACTGCATGACTATACAAGTAAAGAAATTCAGCCCGCTCTGACCCTCAAGCAGTAACTAACACCAACCAACACTGCATGACTATACAAGTAAAGGAATTCAGCCCACTCTGACCCTCAAGCAGTAACTAACACCAACCAACACTGCATGACTACACAAGTAAAGGAAGAAGTCAAAGAGCACCTGACCCTCCAGGGTATATATATTATATGACACCCAAAACCCGAGAGAAAATAATGTTGCGAGGTTTTATAACACGTTTCCAAGCGTCTAACGAAATTCGCGTCTAAAGACCAACCTAAACGAACTACAAGATACAACACCATCTGTACTATGTGCTAGAAGTATACATTTAACCATCTGACTTAAGCAGTCTAAATGTCATCTCCCTACATCCAGGAAGACGCAGTCCGCAAGTCCATTACACTGCATTTTTGCTTTAAACATTTCTAAAGCAATACTATCTGCTAGCGTCCTTTAACTCGTACGTTCTATCAAATATAGATTTAACTTCAGTTTCTTCTTTGAACAGCTACGGCTGCCGGAAGTCTTGGACAGCATCAGTTGATGGCACTGTTTAAAAACGACGATCAGACAGGCACTTCGTAGTTAACCTAAACTTAATTTGATGGGCTTATGTCAGAAAATATAGTTCAATGAAGCTCACAATATTGTATATTTTCGCACGATTAATATACAAAAGCAATAAATATTTGTCTACCGCACCAAGTGGTTCGACCGGATTGCTTTGTTAATCTACTTGCATTTTATTTAAACTCACTAATAAGCCCAGAATATCTCTCATATACTTGAGGAGTACTTTGTTTGTTGAAACTTGTGCAAAGACACACAACAGCTATCTGCGCCAGCCGACCCTAAGTTAGCAGTAAAAGACTTGAGGGAAGGCATATGGACATCACCATCCACCATCAACTCTTGAGCTGCTCTCTTAGTGGGATCGACCGTGCAATTATAACGCTCTCACATATGAAAGTGCGAGCATGTTTGCTGTGGAGAAGATTCGAACCCACGACCCGCAGATTACGTGTTGAACGCCATAATCACCAGGTCATGGCAGGTTGCAGGCGAGTATCTAACCAAGAATATAAATGATTAACACATTAGCTATCACTAGTAAGACATATTACCAACAACTGTAACTATTACATTTGCTGAGGTTTTTAAGTGCGTCTCAGTTACCTTCGTTACATCCTCTTGTGAAGGCAAAAAAAATTTGTTTGTTTTGAATTTCACACAAAGTTAAACGAGGGCTATCTGTGCTAGCTGTACCGGATTTAGCTGTGTAAGACTAGAGGTAAGACAGCTAGTCATCACCACCCGCCGTCGACTCTTGGGCTACTCTTCTACCGAAGAATAGTGGAATTGACCGTCACATTGTAACACCCCCACGACTGAGAGAGAGAGCATATTTGGTGTGACAGAGATTCGAATCCGCGACCCTCAGATTACGAATCGAGTGCCTAAATCATCTTGCCATGCCGGGGCAGACAGAAAAGGAAGGTCAAAAATTGCGCGATATAAAATAAAATGTGATTTGACAATAACTGATCCAAATAAAGTAACTGATGAAACGGTTTAGTTATTCACCTCCACCTTTTTGTAGTTAAACAAAAAGCTACACAATCGATTATCTGTGCTGAAGCCACCCACTCGCATCTAAACCCAGTTTTTAGCGTTGTAAGTCCACAGACTCACTGTCGGTGCCACTCAAGTGAAATAAAAAGTTTGTTTGGTTTAAATTTCGCAAAAGCCACAAAAAAGCTGGCTTTCTATGCGCTAGCCGTCCCTAATTTAGCAGTGTAAGCCTAAAGGGAAGTCAGACATTCACCACCACCCACCGCCAACTCTGGGGCTACTCTTTTATCTACGAATAATGGGATTGACTGTGACACATAACGCTCCCACAGCTGAAAGGATGGGCATGTTTGATGGGAATGAGATTCGAATCTGTGACCCTTAATTTGAGAGTCGAGCGCCTTAACCACCTGGCTATACTACAATAGAAATTAGCCCGAACTCAACTAAGGCAAAAAACGTTAATTTAACTCTATCAAACACAGACCGCACTTAATAAAGGTTTAACCAATGTTAGGCTTAGCACAAATAGACTTAAATATTTCAGTGTCGACGATTTGTATGATTTTATATCATTCTAAAATCTTGTACTTAAACAATTAATGTTGCTTCTAGTTTTAGTATAACCTTTATTCGAAACTTTGCATCGCATCTTCGAATGCACCATATTTGAGCATTTTCAACAGAAAACTAGCATTGTTCCCAACAAGGGAAAATTAAAAACAGTTTTGCGACACTTACAGCATTTACATTTCTTCACTGACAAATTATAAACTTCAACCTGCAAATCACCCACCTACCCTATGACCGAGATCCTAATTTGAACGACTGGTCAGAAAGAAGACAACAAACAGTACCCGCCGTCAACAGAGCACTGCCAGACTATCTGAAACCGAATAACGGGATCAAATGTTAGTTTCATAACGCACCTTGAGCTGAAAGTGCGGATCCTTTTCTGCGGCATCGCGTCTCGAACCCTGGACCACTCAATTTGAGAACTGACCGACCTACCCCACCTCCCGAATTTGCAAAACTCTGGTTAAACAGACACAAATGCTGTGAACTGTTTGACACACTCCCAAGAATAACGTATTCCCTTCTTCGCCATTCATCCACCACCAGGGGTATAATTTATTCAACTTCTTGTATTAAATTTGGCATCGCTATTTTTCTATCCTTTTGTTTATCTCTGTAAAATAAATTATTTCAATAAGTTACATAATGGATTTTCAAATCGCTATAGCAACAAATCCAAGTAGTTTGGACCTATGCACTCATTTGGTTGTAGTAACGAGCAAAACGACACACAATGGGTTAGTTGTGTACTGTCCACAACGGGTTTCGAAACATGATTTACAGAGTTTCAAGTCTACACTTAAAGCCTGAAGGACAAGTCCTATGGAGTATAAATAAATAAATATATATATAGTTTACAAGTCTATGTCTATATTTTCGCTCATAACGAGCGATTGAGGGATCATTGATGTTTAGGCTACTTTCTTTTTCGTCATTAATAATTCATTCGTTTGTTTATTTTCGAATCTCGCGCAAAAATACACGAGGGCTATGTGTGCTAGCCATCCATAACTCAGCAGTGTAAAACTAGAGCAGTCATAACTACTCACCGTCAACCCTTGGGCTACTCTTTTACCAACGAATAGTAGGATTGATCATAACATTATAACACCCCCACGGTTTAAAGAGTGAGCATGTTTAGTGTGACGGGGATTCGAACCCACGACTCTCAGAACACGAGTCGAGCGCTTTAACCACCTGGCCATGCTTGGCCTCGTTCCTTCGCTAACCATACAAAATTGTTCACAAAATAATGTACATGTTCAGCCAAGAAGTGTGGTTAAAAGCGGTGTCAGTTCTCAACAGAACCGCTAAGACAAAGCTGAAAAAAAAAAAAACCCAAAGGCGCTTCGTAAAATTATGAGATGTCGTTTAAAACATACACAAACGGTACTAAGTTAATACGCTATTAAAGGACATGGAATTCACTATAAACCAAATATGATGATACTAAATACGTCGTATTTCGTGTCTGTAAAGACACCCATTAACGTAAGAAAACTCTCTTAGAATACGATTAAATATTCATACTCACAAATGTAGACTATAAAAGACTTTTGGTTTGTGTTTGTTTCAGAACAAAGCCACTTTGTACTAATTTGCCGTGCCCAATATTGGCATCGAGCCCAGGATTATGGAGTTGTAAGTTCGTGAACTTATTCAGGAAACAGACTCCACAATATTCTAGGTCATCCTGGTCAACTTCCTTCGTTAACCTTTCGTTTGCGACTCGTGTTAATCGGCCCAACATCCCATGCGCAAAGATTCGAATTTTTGAGGCAGGAGCCATTCAAAAATGGCACGCAAAAACGCACGCACCATATGATGTCAACCGCAGATGAAGGGCCAATCGAAAATACCTCGAAAAGTTCCAAGAGTTCTTAAAGATTCGTTTCCGCAGCTCTGCTATTAAAGTTGTTACTGTATTCAACACTACAATGGAACTTTCGGCATGTTGCGTACACCATATCAAAGTAACAGTTGGGAAAGTATTAACATCATACGAACTAAAACTATCACTAGTTTTAATAACAGATAATTTGGTATACGTCAAGTTCAACGATTTTCTTCTCTAAACTATGTATTTTAGCTTTCCTTCGTATTACCAAAGAAAGCAAAATCACGAAAGCTAAAATGTACTTAATAGAGGGGGCGGACCTCGATGTGTTCTATTTTATTAAAATAATCCTAACAAATGGAAGGAAGTTCGTTAATAGGTCACGAGACCTACAAATGTACATATTAAAGGTATATACTTCGCATAATCCGTTAAACCTGACAACCAACAATACACTACAACCATATGTTTATTATATGATGTATCAAGTCAAGGCACTTACAGAGACACAAAACATTTTTCTTTTTGTTTGTAGTTAAATTTACTCCAAAGCTACATGAGGGATATCTAAATGTAGCCGTTCCTAATTCTGAACTATAAGACTTTAAAAAAAACAAAACACAAAAACTAACCAACAGCACCATACACCAACTCTTGAACTATGTTTGACTAAGTTCTGAGATGTGACAGGCAATCTTACAGTATGCCTCAAGCTGTAGAAAGCGATCTTATTGGCAAAGGATCGCGAACCGTAAATTCTCGGATTCCCACACTAAAAACACTAATCACCAAGCTACGTATAATCAACGAAATAACAGTTTTGTTACACACAAACATCCTTTAGGGGGCGAAGACTTGACTTTTTTTATCACTATTTCTTTCACAACCTTCACGTAAATCTACAAAATGGGGCCATCTGTGCCTAGTGTCTCTAATTTTAAGCTCAAAACTTATATGGATGTCAGTCAGTAGACAACACCCACCCACGACCAGTTTTCGAGATTCTCTTCTCCAATAAAATAGTGCGATGTAACAATTACTCCTGTGCCTTGTTGCACCCAACGACGGCCCTCAAATACGGACTGCAATGTTTAAGACAAGAGATAAAAAAAACGAAAAAACAATCCCCTATATACACAGAAGGTTTGTGCACGGACAAACTATAAATTCTAAAACTACTATCCGAGCGCGTTCATCCCACAAGACTACCCTCGCAAAGAAAATACCCCCGCCCAAAAATGAAGGAATGCAGAGCATGTTTCTTTTACTTTTTATTTCTCATATGGTAGCAAAAATAAATAAATTCAAAAAAGCGCAATTGCATTCGGAAGGTAACTATGAGTAACAATTTTTGTGGACGATAAACAAACTGTTTGTTTCGAATTTCGTGCAAAGCTACACGAGGACTATTCTGTGCTAGCTGTCCCTAACTTAGAATTGTAAGACTAGAGGAAAGGCAGCTAGTCATCACCACCCACCGCCAACTCTTGGACTACTCTTTTACCAACGAATAGTAGGATTTACCATCACGTTATAACGCCCCCACGGCTGAAAGGACAAGCTTGTTTGGTGCGATGGGAATTCGAGCCCGCGACCATCAGATTACGAGTCGAGCGCCCTAACCACCTAGATATGTCGGGTTAAGACTACTCAGACTACTCTCTTACCAACGAATAGTATGATTGATTGTGACATTACAACGCTCTTACATCTGAAAGGGCGAGCATATTCGGGATTATGTTTCGATCCAGCGTCCTAACCCTGTCGAGCATTAAGTAATTCTATCACAGGAAACTTTTTGTTTCGTTTTTTTTTATTTAAAGTGTTTTTTAACGAGCAAATATTAGTTTAGGTTTTCGTCACAAGAGTACCACTTCTCACCAAAATTTTCTCAGACAATTTTTTTTCTTCTTCTGTTTAATCACATTAAGCCACGGGGCTATAACTCTTGTATTTGTAGATTTTACGCCTCCGCCCAATAATTAAACTTCTTTAACGTATAATTTTACATTATTTAATGTAATTACAGCTATCTTAGTACACCTACCCATCAGGATGATCATTTGTGGTTCTTTTAACATTTTTTTTCTCTCTTTTTCAAACACGTAATAACATTAGAATATATGAGAATTAAGGGCACAGGGGCGTATCGCAATAAAATCATTATTATTCAGTTGGAGAGGCAGGCAGATTCTATAATAAGAAAGACAAACATATGGGAGATGTAACTTTAAGAAGCCTACACGTTAAAATAAATTCACACAATTTCAATGCCCTAGCGGTAAAAAGCCATATTATTCCCAAAGTGGATGGACAGACACTTATTTGCCTTTCGAGAAAACTACCACTTAAAGTTGTGTTTTTTAGTGTTTTGGTTTTTTTTGTTCGTCTGTTTGTTTTATCTCCCCCCCCCCCTCCTCTCCCGGAGTCAATGCCGGATCTTATCTCCGTGATACTTCCGAAGGCCAACATACATGTGTTCAGTTCAAGAATCATCGTCTATTACATAACGAATATGACCTTCATCGTGACGACGTAGGGGACAGTCCAATAGCGCGTTAAGCCTGAGAACACTAAAATTATGTACATTTTTGCAAATATATATGCTCAAACGGATTACGTCGAAAACGCACTAATTCAGGCAAGTCAGTTACTCTAAATGAACCAACAACAACAAGGAAAAACCACTACTAAACCATTACAACTCTTTGATTTCTTTCACCAAAAACACGTAAAATACTGATTACGTCACTGTTGATAAAGGACTACCTTCTTAGTGTAAAAAGCTTCTGTTTGTCACGTGGTTCAGAGACAACAGAAATAGTTTCACTCAATTTCATATTGTGAAAGATTTAAAAGTTCTGATAAAATCGCCACGTTTACCACAACAACAGAAGCCCAACAGCAAGTTTGAAACGGAAACACAGTAGTGAGTGTTACGAACGTTTCACAACAACGACTACAAGAGAAACACAACGGTGAAAGTTTTAATCATTTTCCCAGCAGTAAAAAAAAACAAACAAACCAAAACTATGTAAACATATTGAAACAAACAGAAACAACTCACAGGTGAAACTCTAAATATTCTTAGAACATTAATAAACCAAAGTTTAAAAAACAATTACTTTTGCTTTCACAAGTATCTTAAGAATACGTGTGAAAACTGTGACGTAATTCATACCGAAGAAACTACACGTTATTAAAAATAAGTACCTCGAAATATGGTACTTTCAACAATAACACTAAACTCTAAATCTTTAATTTAAAAGTTTTTAACTGCCCTCTAATTTTCCCAACTTGTACTTAAAACATTTATATTATATATAGATACATTTCAAAACGTTCCTATTTATATTATTATCCGAAGTTAGCTGTATAAGACAGCTGTAAATGCTAATAACAATCTTGGATTTTGTTAACCTTTCGCAGTTAAATTTCTTATAGACTCCACTAATTATGCCCCCCTTAATTTAAAATTTTGACCAGGTTTACGCTTTTGTACTTGGTTAAGTTAGCGGTTCTTCTCGGCATGTTGTTGACCTCAGATTTGAAACGCCGACTTTCTTGGTCTCTCGCCATATGGTAATGTGTGTGTGTGTGGGGGGATATTATAAAGTGCTAATAAAAAGAAACAAATTTCAACACCACCAAAACTTAAATTTTCAGTGGCGTTAAAAAGCGGAACGAAAGTAATCACTTCAAGTTGCTGGTCCTCGTATATACAAACGATCATGTTTAAATACAATGACAGATAAAAGTGAGAAAAAGTTTTTGTTTGTCTGTTTGAATTTCGCGCAAAGCTACACGAGGGCTATCTGCGCTAGTCTCCCCTAATTTAACATTGTAAGACTGGAGAAAAGGCAGGTAGTTACCATCACCCACCGCCAATTTTGAGGTTACTCTTTTACCAACGAATAGTGAGATTGACCATTACATTATAACGCCCCCACGACTGAAAGGGCGAGAATGTTTGGTGCGACAAGGATTCGAACCCGTGACTCTCAGATTACGAGCCAAGCGAGAAAGAGGAAAATGTGGATGGTCACGGGTATCATTTCCAAGTTGTATTGTATTCTTAAAAAAATAATTCCCAACATAAACATCTCGCGGTCCAAGTAGTGAAAAAAAAAACAAAGTCCGTTTAACCAGGCAATATATTATCACAAGAACGATACAGTTATTTTACATGGATTTATTCGTTTAGAAAGTAATATATGTGATAAAAAGTGTCATTGTATGTATACCACATAAAATGTATTCTGTACTTATAAAGAAACAGTACTTCTTCCAACCAGGAAACTTATCGTTATGGGTAGCAGTATGCAAAACTAGCCACTTTACACTAGTTTTAAAGCCTAACAATGACTCACGTTTAAAGTTTTTAAGGAAAATAAGTTAGGAGACATGATTGGCTCGTCACGTAATTGAAATATTTTAAAACAAAATAACGAAATATCTATTCTGGAAACACAGCAAACCCATAAGATTGGAAACGTCACGCAGATGAAGTATGGCTGACATTTCACACTGTTTTTGGTTTTCACTCATAAGATCCAAGAAACACCAAATATTTCACGTGCTCCTACCTTTTTCAGCCAACAGCTGTTGAAACTAAAGGATCTCTAAACGAAATAAAAAGTTGTCCAGAAATATTTTTCTAGTTATTTACTTCAAAAGATATTGTGTTTCTAACGTCTTTATATTTGCTTTCCTTTTTAACTTAATTACAAAACGCAACATCGGAGAGAAACCAATTGCTTCACGACAAATTCTTGGTAAACTCTAATGTCACTCAGGGTCACTGATGTCCGAGAAATCAAGAAGTTCAAGAAACTTGCATCATAAGAGAATTTGTTTGCGAACCACAGACACGTTTATCTCCTAAAGACAAAAAGTGAACACCTATCCTGATTCAAAAATAAACATGCAAGAGACAATAAGTAAAAAAGGTTAATGGTGAGCTTACGTTCCTGTCCTAATTTGGTATTACCGACAGGTTACCAATGGCGGCTTGTTGCAAATTAATTGGTATGTAACTTACAAGTGAAAAAGTGTTTTAAATGAAACTGTATGTGTGCGTTTTCGAGTTTTTGCGGAAGTCCAGAAAAGGCCCTAACTGCACATGCTCACTCTAATTTTCAAGTAACCAAAAGAATAGTGGGATTGAACGATACATTATACCGACCTCAAGAATAAAAAGATGAGTGTTTTGTGGGACAGGGATTCAAACCCGCGACCCTCAGATTGCGAGTCATGTGCCATAACCACCTGGCCATGCCAGGACTCGATTCCTAAACGATAAAAGTTAATTAGTAACTTAAATAGTAACTTGGGTTCTCGAGTTCGTTATTAATAGTTTATGAAGCCTGAAAATCGTTTAATTAACAATAAGTCACGTGAAAACTTTACAATTATTTTAAGTATACACGTGACTGCTATTAAAAAGACGATAGTTTTAACATCAGCTATAAAGTACCAACCACGGATAGGCCAACAACCATAGTTTATTGCAATTCCTTAACCTATTCGTGCACTAAATGCAAAGTTTCGGTTCCCTTGAAGGTGAGTTTTAGACACTTCGTGAACAGAAACACCAAGGCTATATAAAAGCTTTGAACTTTGAAAGATAAATCACCTTTACAAACTATGACTGTATTGTACTTTCTTAGCGAGTTTTCGTTTGATATTTTTGTTTTGAATTTCGCGCAAAGCTACTCGAGGGCTATCTGCGCTGGCCGTCCCTAATTTAGCAGTGTAAGGCTAGAGGGAAGGCTGCTAGTCATCACCATCCACCGCCAACTTCTGGGCTAGGGCTACTCTTTTACCAACGAACAGTGGGATTGACCCTCACTTCATAATGCCCCCACGACTGAAAGGGCATGTTTGGTGTGACGGGGATTCGAACCCGTGACCCTCGGATTACTATCCGAGTGCCTTAACCACCTGGCCATGCCGGGCCTAGCGACGTTTGAAGCGAGTAAACAAACTCTCGATTTTTGCAAACCTGAAACAAGTTTTTCGGTGAATGACAACTACAAACATTTTGAAATAAAATACACTGAATATAACGTGGAATAGAATAACGAGAAGTAATAGAATATAATAATAAGATTGGTGATTAAAAGGGGGAAATAAGAATTATTTATAATACAAAAACAAGTTTAGAAAGCAACGAAATAAACCTTTTTGAAGGTTATGTGTAAATATTTAACAAAAGTTGTACCGTTCGTTAATACCTAAAGGGCTTAAACAATCCAGTTTACAACTCTATTTTTCAACTGTGGTACTTTGATTGCTATTGGAAGGGGCATGTTGTAGGGCAAGTATTTTAAAACTGCCCCACAAGTCTGATAACCATTTTATCACTGTCTCATTTTTCTACGCATTTATTAATTCAAGATAATCAATCAATTTAGTTTGATGTTGTTGTAGCTCGACGTTTCGGAAAACGGCATGGTTGTATAATCGTACAGTAAACATTCGTCCCTCGTCTACCGAATTACTTAAAGCGTTCTTCTAAAAATACACGCACTATAAATTCAGAATAACTAACCGAGTTTAGTCACCCATATGAAAACATGCCACAGTTTATGCGAAAGAAGTGCGCATGCTCAAGGAAATCAACTATGTCACTGCCGTCATGTTCGCTAAAAGTTTATCGCGCGAGCGCGCGCACACAAAAAAAGAGCCTTGGTCCACTAATTATAATTAATACTGCTGTTCTCTGAAAACTGCTTTTGCTCCAAGGAAACCCCAAACAGGAGAACTGTGAATATTACATACACAAAGAAAAACGATTATAATCACTTCGAAATTATTTTATGTGCAAGGTTTTACACCATCGCACGTTTATTCTTCTGTTTTATGTTTCTTGTTATGGTTTCAAATATTCCCGCAAAGATGTAGAAGGATTATCGAAATCCCTAATTTTGAATTTATAAACTGGATGAAAGGGAGCTAGGATCGTCGCTACCAAATCCTTGCCTACTCTTAATCGAATAGTAGAGATATACAGTTGATCTAATAAAGTACCATCAGGCCCAGAGTTCTATCGTCGACACACTAACCGTAACTATTCCACATTTAACCGACCATTTAACAGTCTTAACTTTTTAGCAGGGTTCGCAGCGGTAGAGAGATCTCATTTTATAGTTTGGAAATAAACAGCCAATACTATTTTCGATTGAACAAAAATTTAGTTTCATTTGACTTACATATTTACATCAGTTGAGGGAGGGGTAAGAAGCCCCTTATCACGGGTTTGCTGTTTTGCAATGTCATAATGCACTCGAATAAGGCCACAAAGCTGACTTATTTATGAAAAATATTCATGAGTAACAAACGACCAAAAAATTTTCAAATCAACGTTCCGTACAAAATAATTCGCGTTGTGAAGGTTTGTAAGCGAACTGCTTCTACCAAAACTGAATACACACACGCACAAACAAGTCAGATGAATGAAATTCCATTGAGCACAGAGCTACGCGATGGTCAGTACTGTGTCCAAAACGCTCATCAAAACACGTTTTGTAGAGTTATAAGCCACCATATTTATTACTAAGCCACAAAACACAAACGTACTGTACAACTTGCCTTTGAATAATCTTAAACAATATTATAAAACAGTATTCTTTGGTAGATTGTTTAGGCAGAGTATTCGTGACGAAACTTTGTAGAATGGACGACAACTGCTTGTTGTGAAGACACAAGTGCAAAGGACGACGTTGCGAAAGCCTTCCGCCTTTTGTCTTCTGCACTTGTGTGTCCACAACAGGCAGTTACCATCCATTCTACAAAATGTTCTCATTATAAAAGTTTGTAATGCTGTCGTCACTACCCACCCCCGACACATCGTACGTATCACCGATAGATCTTTTCAGAGCTTCAGACACGTGAATATATTGACTGTTTTTTCTCTCATAATTCTATCTTTCAGACTGTGACGTAGTTAAAAGACGTAATTACATTTTTGGTCACGCTTTCCCGTGGCTAATATATAACGAAGGGGAAATATTCAGACAAACACTGAGACGAGATAGTAAACGATAAAGCGTTACATTGTTATTTAAAAACAGTTGATCTTACCTACAATCAAATATAATTAGATAATTATCACCAAATAATGTAACAGTCATTAATTACCAGTTATTAAGGTAATTTTTCGTTTGTCTTCCCACCCCCACCAACCCCATTCCAACGTCTTGTACGAAACGTTAAGTCGTCCCTGGCCTTTCCATGTTTGTGGCCACCATGATTTCGGTCTGCATTTATAACCGAAAGACTGCAACCGCTCCCGAAACCGAACTCGAACTTCGTATTTATAATTCTCGTATTTATTTATTTTCAGAAATAATTTAGAAGTTTCTCTAGTGTGTGTGTTCACCAATCACTACAAAACATCATTATGGGGCTCACAGCCACGTCATAATTATCCCCTTTGATTTTTACCGCCTCTGTTGTAGATTGGTTCAGAACACTAACCTCTCCACGTCTGTGAAACAATAACGTGAACAAAAATTAAATAGCCTCTAAGTTCTCGTAGTCCAACGAATAATCTCTACACTTAACTGAAGACGGGCTAGCCATGGGCCTACTGCAGTAATGTGAATTCGAAAACACACGGTTCGTGTAACGTTGCTGCAAACCTTCGAGGTCGAGTGTGGGTTATAAGGGTAACAGTCAAACTTAACTGATTAACGGAGCCATGGAGTTAATTAAAACTATACTGTACTCCTTATGTTGTTTTGTTTGAATATCCGAAAAAAATAAATCAATATCTTAGAACGCTATTCCCAGAGGTCAGAGGTGAACCAGTAACTTGTAGAATATACCGGGCAGTTATGTGTAAATTTATTAACACAGTCAGCAGCTATTTTTATGGGTGTAATGGAGTGATGTAAATCAATATTTCAATTCGCCGAAAATGATTTTGATAACCCACTTCATTCAACCATGAACACCTTTCTTTCAACCATCTTTGAGATTTATGAAATATTTAACGAAAATGAAACCTATACTTAATTAATCCATTTCTGATCTTTCTATACGCGTCAGTTTACTTAGTGGAAAACGCATGTTTCTTTCATTCTGCTATTCAAAAACCTTCTTGTCTTTCCTACAAATTAAGCATAGTTTTTTCTTCAGAAGAAACACGTTAGAAGCTGTAAACATCCGAACTATAATTAATGCCCAATCCGCTATCCCTTGTGAAAAGCTGTGCACTCATTGGGGGAGGAAAGGGGACAGAACACGCGCATTACTGGCGGCAAAACCTTTATTTTTTTGCGCAGTTAAACCACGTTTATGTTAAGAGGTTATATTACAGTTCTAAGAACTTAGGGCTGATAGCAAAGAAGGAGGCTTAACAATATGTCAATCAGTATAACTGTCATATCTAATACCGACAAGACCATTCGTCCAATACGAGGGTTTATTTGGCCGGTTGGAACAAAACAGTCGCAGCTGTCATTGAGATCCTAATTAACCGGCTTAAAGCAAATTAATACACATATTTCAACGTAATTCAAATCTTAAGACGCGAAATACACAGATCACGAACTTTCAGCTCTTACTGTACTCATTGGTCAATCTTAATACATTAAACGGTACTTGCGTATTATCGGGGGACCATTAAAAATCACTTGAATGTATAAGACATTTGAAACATATTAATATAATATTAAATGCATACGGTTTATTTACATTAACTTATGTGTTGTTGTTTTCGTTTTAAATGCCCAACAGTAAGTAAAACGAATACTTCTTACAAAAGGAAGCCGCGTTCCCATAAACCAGTTACCAACGTCATGTTTACTTTAGTACGACAACTAATATTACAGCACCATTAAATTCTTTCTCCAATATACACCTCTATGTTGCGACCTTTTCAGCAAGGAGAATTCCTTTGCCTTGCAAAAGAGAGACCCCATCTTCTTCACTTTCGGGTAGATCCAAAATTTATCTTTGGAGCGAAGATAAAATGTAGCTTAACTAGAAATGTTTTTTTTTTTAAGAAAGGTTACTCGCATTAAATTTAATCACGTTATATTTATATTAAATCTGATAAAAAATGAAGAAATTAATACCCCCGGTTAATACGTAAGTACCCATTAAACAATAAAAAATTTGAATTGCGAATTAAAAACAACAGTGTTAAAATTGGCCAAAAATGGTGTATATCCTGAAACCTGACTATCTAGGAAATGCCGAGTTATTCAGTTGCTTATGCAATAATTATTTATGGCATAAATTATATAAATAAATAGCAAAAATTATATCATGCATTTTAAGTGTTAACATTGTCCTGCACAATAAAACTTATCACAAGCACATTTAGGCTTAGAGATTTAAATATCATAAAATACTATCTATTGTACTAAGATACTCAGTTATTTTTGTCCGGAAAATGCGCGCGCACTTCATTTCAACAATGTAAACGAAAGGCAAATATAAAGATACTTTACTAAACATTTCATACAATATATAAAAAAAATATCAAAATGTTTAGGAAGGTCTAACGTTAGGTTGTAAAACAGCACAATAAATTTATTAAATGATAGTATAAAGTACAATAAAGTTTAACACTAACTAAACTAAAGCAAAAAACAAAAACAGACACAGGTTAGTTTTAGCTTTTCATCAAGTGCGTATTCAAAAAAGGCTTAACTAATATTAGGCCTAAGCCAAGTGGACTTTCAGATTTCGGCGTCTCCAATTAGAATTAATTGGTAATATTCTAGAAATACTATTGCAGTTACGACACTAACTTGACTGCAAGTATTTTAAGGTCTATGGTCGTACTGAAATATTAACAAATTCTTGTAATTTTTTTCAGTTACGTCAAGCAAGTCAAATAAATGTCTTCGCGCCATTATATTCCACATTCTACCATAGCGTTTAAACATTGTTCAATTAAGAGTTAAGTATTTTATAATTGAGAACAACATGTAAGTTTACAAATTATCTTAACTGCTTTTAACAAAATGTTATTCTGCTAGCTTCTATCAGTCTTCTTTCTATTTAATGTTGAATTACTGAGTAATGTATTTATAACAGAAAGGATGGACACCCATGGGAAGAAAACGCAACTGATAAAGTTACAAACAATTCATATTTTTCAATGCATACATTAGAATATAAATAAAACCGTGGGAAAAATTGCTATCGTCACATCACAATTTCCCGGAGAGCTCATGAAGGGATCCTGATGACGTAATATGACAGCGTCGATAATGTTGGCATGGGGATGATGCGAATCCCCCCCTTTTTTTTAAACTAATGAATATCTTAAACTAAAGCATGTGTTCAAAATATCTGTTACAGAGTTTGTATTGTATTACTAGTAATGGTATCCGGGATAATCTTGAGATGTTCCTCGATTACGACCGCGCTACACGTGCATCGCGTCACTTTTTTAAACAAGATGTTTACCATCGAACAACTCTGCCGTCTTGTAAGAAATAGTGTAAACAAAATATATATATATCTATATCTAGCATTGCTAAAATTTTTAACAATTTTTCAAGGGTAGGTGTACACAGATTATTTTAAAGTTTAAGTACCAAAGATATTAATTACTACATATTAATCAGAAGCTATTTTTATTATATCTACAGTACTAATTACAAGCTTAACAAAGAAAGGGGAGAAAATGTTGAATATTAAACATTTAAAGATATCACACGAGATTAATACACAAAACAGCTCAAAATCATCAGCTATCATCTACAGAAATGAAACCCAGATTTTTACTGTCACGCTACACCCCTAAAATTACACAAAAATCACGCAAGACAACGAGACTGAGTCTACAGCACGTTTTAATGCATAGTCACGTGAACTGCCAGAGGACATGAACACAACCAGATGGGTAAACATCTTATATCATTCTAAAAACGTGAGAAGATCAAAATCCCTAAAGCAGAACATTATGGCTCACCCAACGGAAGACCCTAATTGCTGACGTGGAACAAAACAAAATCTACTCCACAGTAAACCATTTTAATAACACTATCTTAATGAAAACGTTCTACAGTTGTCGTAAACTAAAAACATGAACCATTTGCATGGTCTGTCAAAAATGTGTGTATTTTTGTGATGCATCTTCAGCGCCCTCATCCGAGTAACCTATGAAGTACTGACCTCAACTCTTGTAGCTGGTACGATGTAAAATATATTTATGATTTGCGTGCGGTGCTATCGCACAGATAAATTAAAAAATACTGACCTCTACATTTAATGTGGACAGTGTGTTGAGAACACACCAACCACATACACTTCTGATAGATACACACAATTCTCGAAATGACGTGTGATAAAAATTGATTTTCAAATAATAATTTATATAAGACTGTATGTCAACTTTCATTCAACTACAGTTAACAAAAATAAGGCCAGTTCAAGACCCATAACAATGCTGTGTAAAAAAAATCGCTTTGATATATTACACTTGAATAATTTCGATACTACTGTTGGACAGGACCCCACATGAGAATACCTCAAATGTGGTGCTCCAGTTATGTTGGTGTATGTATCCCAGTCGTTACACATACTCGTAACGTTTCTATTTTAAGAAGATGAAATACATACTGAAATGGTTAACGTGCCCACACGAATATGCTGTTAATAGTAAAACACGTGTTAAGAAAGACTTCTGATTTCTTATTACTGAATACCTTACTACACATTGTTATACAACAGATTAGGCTTTGTTAACTTTCAAGACCTACTTGAGTTAAACAGCTATAGATACTCAAGTTCGTAAACACAAGCCAGACGACGGCGTTTAAAACTAGTGCCTGTTATATTAACACACACTACTACCGAGCCTATATTCCATTAAACCTAAAATTACACAAAAAACTTGAATATCCTCACGAGAGTAGTTTTTTTAATGTGATTGATGGTCGATGGAGTTTACTTGTAAAGAAAAAAAGAACTCTCGAGAAAGTAAGAATTTTAAAGATGATACATTTTAGATCTCATAACTGGATTGTATTTGTTTATTGTTATTTAACTTACACAAACAGGGCTCTTATATGAAAAAGGAGTGAACTATAATCCATATTTTGTCTCTAGGAGCTTTACAGATTCCTGGTACCAGCCAGACGTTATTCTTCAAGACAGATAACTCCTGGGAAATATCTCGAGACAAACACAGGTAGACCAATCAGGTACTGTGAATCAATACTTAAAAGAATTCATGATATTACAAAAGGAAATTCGAAGCAAATCTCAGTGAAGGACTACGACTGTTGTTAATAGCAACACAAGGGCATACACAGCCGTTTTTGAAACGTATGTTTTAGACGTTCTCCTTTAAAAAAAGAAAATGTTACTGAACATTCAATACAGTAATTATTTATTCCTCAAATAACACCCAAGATGGCACAAAAAAACATACAACCCAAATGAAACATTCAGAGCATTGTACAAAATCAACTGTTACCGTGTGAATCTTATCCGTACATAGTAACAATAGCCATTAAGTAGGTACTGAAGCCTGCTAAGTAAGCCCTTTATATATATTTAAACAAGACAAACATTTTTTAAAGAAATACCAGTTGACGATACCATTAAGGAACCAAACACTGTTTGAAGGAGAATGATTCAGTTCCCTTTGTTTCGTTATTAAGTCCCTAATGACCTCATTATATGCTTTGTCGAAGGTAATAAACTCAGTAAAGTACTGTATCTTTCGGTTACAAGCTATAAGTACAAAAGAAAAAGTGTAAATGTGCCCTACTTCAGGGGCTGTTTACCCTCCATTTCACATAAAAAACATAAATCAAAGAAACCCACCTACACCGTCAGACAGGTTCCTATAAAATTTACCGCAATAAAGTAGATATCTCTGATTGATGAATACCAACACATACAATGGTTCATCATCTTTATAGGAAGATTAGGACAAAAAATAGGATCAATAAAGTAGATATCTCTGATTGATGAATACCAACACACACAATGGTTCATCATCTTTATAGGAAGATTAGGACAAAAAATAGGATCAATAAAGTAGATATCTCTGATTGATGAATACCAACACACACAATGGTTCATCATCTTTATAGGAAGATTAGGACAAAAATAGGATCAATAAAGTAGATATCTCTGATTGATGAATACCAAGACACACAATGGTTCATCATCTTTATAGGAAGATTAGGACAAAAAATAGGATAAAACAAAGAATATACAGCTTTTTGTGGGGTAAATGTCAAGAAATAGGTGTCCAAATAATATTTACCGTTTTATAGGGTATATATATTGTAGGTCTTATTTAAAATTACTGCATCTTATAGAGTTAATATTATAGGTTTTATTTAACATTACTGCATATTATAGAATTATATTGGCCCGGCATGGCCAAGCGTGTTAAGGCGTGCGACTCGTAATCTGAGGGTCGCGGGTTCGCATCCCCGTCGCGCCAAACATGCTCGCCCTTTCAGCCATGGAGGCATTATAATGTTACCATAATTCGTTGGTAAAAGAGTAGCCCAAGAGTTGGCGGTGGGTGGTGATGACTATCTTCTGCCTTCCCTCTAGTCTTACACTGCTAAATTAGGGACGGCTAGCACAGATAGCCCTCGAGTAGCTTTGTGCGAAATACAAAAACAAACAAACAGAATTTATATTATAGGTTTAATTTAATATTACAACGTTTCATTGGGTTTATATGATAGGTTTTATTTAACGTTAAACATTTTTACAGGGGTTTTATTACTGAGTTTATTTAACATCAGTGTTGTACGGGGTTTGCATCGGTAGTTTTTATTCACGATTACAGAGTTTTTGTAACGTTTATAGGTTCAAATATATGTTCTTTATAGGTCACTTAAAGCTGCATGTCAACATTCAGAGTCAATATAAATGTGTTTCGCTACTATAACCTTCGAATGTCACACGAAAATTGCAACCTGCTAAGTTAAAAAAGACAATAAATAGACCTTTGTAATAAGTTACAATTACCTGTAATTTTCTTCGTCGACGTAAATGCCGTTCTTTTCCCGGGAAGCTATCAAGTCTCGTCTTAGACGCTCGATTTCCTCTGTATATTCCTATAACAATTAAGATAACAGCAATTAAAAACAACATAAAATATATAAGGCTATCTTCCTGAAGATCTGTAGTTATTATATTCGTTTACGTCAAAGGGGGCCAGTACTACCATATCTAATTAACAGAAGTTCAAAACACCAAAGGCCTGTTTAACTGTGTAAGTTGAGAGGGGGTGCAGTTCATGTTTTATGTGGTTCCATACTTCATGTACAATGCCTTGAAATGTCATCAGCTGAACACAATATACAATACTATATTGTATAGTCATTTATTTTGTAATCTGATTAAACAACCACCCTTTTTCTTGAAACACGGTATCTCACCTTCGTGTAGGGTTTAGACATTTTACACTTTCAAGTGAATGACAGTACCATACCTAATAAATAGGTGTAACTATTGACATTTCACATTTTGGCTACACACCGGCACTTAGGTAAACACACACGTAACCGTCCCTAATTCAGAACTGAAATACTAAAGTGAAGGCAACAGCAGAACCAAATGTGGAGCGTGTTGTTTCTTGTGGTTTTTTTTGCGACAACGGTTGGCAAACATTGAATCCTCTGACTATTAACTCCGGGCACGTCTAGCCCTGCTCAGATACACGAAAACACTCGATTGTATCGTTAAACAACAATAGTAAAGATATTATATAAATGGCCAAGCACATAGGAAAGGATGATCGCGCACAGCAGTGATAACAAAAGCCTGGAGTACATTTGGTTTAGTCATATATATATATTTTCCCATCACAGTAAATAACACTGATGTTATTCAGCCTTGCTTCCTTCAACTGTTAAATCCGCTAAGTATGACAGAAACATGTGGTGAACAAAACCCAAAGTCAAAGTTTCAAAGTTACAAGGAAATAAAGACCAATGGTAGAAGATGTCTTCATTGATACTGTCCAAACTGTAACTTTCTAGCTGACCAGGATCTGGCCTATGTAACCTAATATTTACACATGTTGAGGTGCAACGTTTTCAAAACAAACTGAAAACTTTACAAAACAAGTTTTAGTACACTGTCCAAATTTTAGCCAGAAAAAAAAGTGTTAAAATACAGTAAACAATGATAAAAATATTTACTGACCGCTGATGAATGCGACCACTGAGTCAATAAAATAACGACGGCCACCACAGCCAACAGTCCGACGGTCACGATGAGTAGGGATTTTCCCGCTGACATTACATCTCTCCCTCTGGTACGGGCGCCAGTTGATCTAGCAAGGCAAGACGAAAATATCGTCCTGCTGACACGATACACGACTCACAGAAGGCTATCTGTATTGTAACTTTAAAATCTACCATACAGTTACACGATACACGCAACAGTTCAAACAGGGAATAAATATCCTTACACGTTTTGTTGGTGTACAGAAGCGAAAAGACCATCACCGTGCAACAACGCTGAGTTTTTCCTGGCGATGTTTCGACAGGCCATGGGACGGGTTACTTGCTGCCTCAAGGATAGGGCGGCATCAAAGAGTTATACTGGTACGTTCCATATATATACATATACGCACGAACTGTCCGCCTACTGGAGGTGTTCGTTCTAAAATCAACCGCTAGGCAACAAATACAGGTAACGTTATAGATAGTAGGATCAAAACGTAACGTTTCGCTTTGGCATTTGGAAAAACCATTAAAGTAACATATGTTCTCCATAGCACAAGCCGTCCGTCGTAGAACCTGAACATGAGCAAAGAGTGTCTGCGCTCATTTCGGCCAATCAAACTTAACAGGCGAATTTTCATCTCCCCCCCTTCCCCGAACTTCTGCCACCAACCTTCCAGGCTAAACACAGCGCTACAGTCGGATAGTTTCAACATTCTATTTTTATTGAAATATGTTGTTGTCTGTTCTTATGGGGGGAAGGGAGTAGAAGCCAGACCATATGGTCGTAAACACGAAGCGATGATGGCTCGATAATTGGACCGTCAGTTATAAATCATTCTCTTAAGTAAGAAGTAAAAAAACTTTTTCAAAAACGTGTCTACCAATCAAGCGATTATCGCGAACAGACAAGACAGCTTGCAAGTTTATTCCATACGTATATTAAAAAACAAACAAAAAATATGAATAAAACACATGAAGATGGCGCAAACTTATTTACGCCAAACTTGCTACTTTTTGAAAGAAAAAAATCTTGACAGTTTTGAGATTATCCGGTTTTTGGATTAGATCCGACACTTGGATATTCTTAACATATTGCGGTGCGGGATTCCTCATGCAATGTTTATTGAAGTTCGCGCAAAGCCATTTGGGGGCTATCTGGATTTCGGATAAGAACTTGCGCATGGATATTCTTGGCATATTCCGGATCGGGATTTCTTTTGGAATGCTTGTTGAATTTCGCGCAACAGAAACGTCAGGGCTATCCGCGCCAGACTTTATAGTCGTTGAGTAATATACCAAACGGCTCCAGTTAGTAAACACCACCTACCGCCAACTCTTGGAACAAATGGTGGGATTGAACATTACATTAAAAGACTAAAAGGGGCGAAAATGTTCGGTGACGAGACTGGAACACTCACATTGTGAGTCGAGTGCCCTAACCGATAGATCATATCACAACGCGTGTTGATTTGAATATTAAAATTTTGGAATAATGCTAATCAAATGGTTATAGCGTAACCGGTCATAGTTTTCGGAATACATCCACGTTACTGTAATTCAGTTGACTTCTTTGCTGTCTTTTAACCACCACAGATAAAACAAATTACTATACACGTTTTGATAAACACCATCTATACACACGATAGCTTTCAACTTTGAAAACTTAGCATTATCATCGTCTTACAATTATTTTTGGTGGCGTATAAATCATTCTACTAAACACTATTTTTTAAAGTTTTATTTCTTGACCTCATCGTGACTCGTTTAAAGATTTATCATTTAAAACAATTTATCTGAAACTAACAAGCTTAGCGTAACCTTTAAAATTAAGTTACATCTGTGAGTAATCAGTTACGATCGGTCCTCCGAAGAATTATGGTCTGATATGCCCTGGTGGGTAGGGTCACAGGTTTGAGCCCTTATCACCGAACATGTTCATCCCTTTCAACCGTGGGGGCGTTATAATATTACGTTCAATCCAATCATTCGTTAGTAAAAAATTAGCCAAAGGGTTGGTAGTAGGTGGCAATGACTAGCTGTCTTCCTTCCAGTCCATCACTGTTAACTTAGGGTTGGTTGGCGAAGATAGCCCTAGAGTATCTTGGCGCGAAATTAAAAAACAAAACAAACCTTTTCAAATGTACGAAACTTGGACCACAGAATTATTGCAACCTCGAAACCAATAAATAAGGCGGAGAAAATAACTTAGCAACCACAGTAATGGCGTAAACTGATTTAAAGTTTTCCCTCTTAACCTTGTAACTTCTGATAGGGTCTTATATTTAAGAGCCAATTGAAATCTTCGGACCCTTCCAAACTATAAACGTGTTCTCAGTACTATTACTTTGATGAATTCATGTCTATCTTGTGCCGCAATCAAGTGCGCATGCTCCAATTAGCTTAAAAAATAATTTTCGCTGGATGGAATAAATCTATACTCACACAAAGTAGAGCCTTAGATACCGATAGTGGGTTTTATGCGAAAGCTCACCAATTCATTATATCTGTGTTGATGTCTATCACATGGCCGACTAGAGGAGATAAGTCGCCAAACGACGGCACATTTTAAAGTCAATGGAACATATCCGCCATTTTATTTTTCAACCGAGTTCTTTAATGAAGCCGCTACCCCCTCATTCTCCATCATTCAATTTGCCTAATGAATGACTTTATAATTTAACAGGAGCCTTTTTACACCGTTACAGTCTGCGTTTAATTTTGATAACACGAAGATCCATACTGCCCATATCTAATTGCCATGATCATAACTTCTGACATCAATATGAATATGTGAATTCTGGCCACTTAAATATACAGTCTAAATAATACACTTTGAGAACAAACCAAAAAGAAAAAACAAGGAAGGGGGACAAAAAGTTGAAATACCACTCGGATTTTCAATATGAATAGTACTACTATTTTCGCATGTGGAATAAATGCGATCAGGTCAAAGACTCGTATGAAAGCAACAAGCTGCACTGGAATATGAAATATGCTTTAATAGCAGTAATAAGAGACCTTTTAACGAAAGATTCTTTTTTTTTCATTTAATTGGTCTCTAAATGTTTCGTTCCATAGCTTCATGTGGTTTAGCTTGTTTCGAATTTTGGGTAAATTTGTTCGAAAGATACTTAGCAGCGATAGACAAGATGGAAGGCGGCTAGTGAACACCTACCCCCCGCCGCCAATTCTTGGGCTACTCTTTTACCAAAGAATATTGGGATTGACCGTGACATTATAACGTCCCACAGCTGAAAATAAAAACATGTTCGGTGGCGGAGAATCGAACCTGCGGCCCAGAGATTATGAATTCAACGTCCCCTAATTACAGCTGCGTAAGTAGCGTTCCCGTGAAACTAACCGTAAACCTAAATATATCTATCTATATAGATACATTTACAAAACCTGAAATTATTACTTGTTCGTTTAAAATCGTATTCTCACACAGAAAAATGGTAATTTCTTAACAAAAAAAAAAATCTCGATTTTAATACACACATACGTTTTAAATTTTCCAAGAAATCTTTGCAACGTTTGAGATGTTCACTGAAGACAATCCAAAGGACAAAGGAGTAAGGTGAGCAAAGCCTACAGTATGGGGGGGCACGACTCCTACATATTATATCATCGATGCTATAAAATCCCGTAGGTTCAAGTCTTGATGGAAAGGAATAAAAACCTATAACCCAAGCGATTTGGAAAGTTTGCCCCTGCCGAAGAAAGGTCCACCTTTAGAAAGAGCTTGGGTAAAAGGTTTTTATTCATTTATATCATTGAAAAATAATCAATTGAATATCGTACCCGCCGGCCCCACCTCACTAAGAGCCCTCACCGAATCGGACTGTCAATCTTACCACCTTACCTTCTTTAATTTAGTACCTTGTGGAAATCCAGCCTAAACTTAAGGAAGAACAAATTTACATAGGGTATGAATTTTCCAACTCATTCACGTAGTCAAGACAATTCTGGGGGATCCATACTCAGAGGAAGGAAAAGGTTACCGTTTTAAACTATTGCAGTAGACTAGTAAGGCCTTAAAACATGATGCTAAACTTTTGCTTGTAACATTTTAGAGTTACTATTTGATAAATAATGTTAAAAAGTGTTTTCCAAGTGTGCCTCGTTTTGCAGCTCACCAAGGTGCCTTTATGCCGCCCTGCAAGGGGTCAAACAAAGGGGGCAACATTGTGTAAGACCCAATTAAAATTACAGATTTTGCTGACAGAGACATAACGTGGGACTCTGAAACGTCCTTAAAAATTTGCGCTTGTGCATGTGACTAAAAAAGGAGTTCCCTTATGCACTGAAATACGTCCATGTTTTTGAAAATTTTCTACTCATCAACTGAACTTGAAAAACACGTTTAATTTATATGATTTTGTTTATTATTATTATTATAACATATGGATACTCTTTGGTTGTTCTTCAAGTTAAGTGTATCTATACAATGGACTATTTGTGCACTGCCCACCACGGGTATCGAAACTTGGTTTCTAGCGTTGTAAGTCCGCAGATATACAGCTGTGCCACTGAAGAGGGTTATTCTTTAACAAACCTCTGGTGACAAAAACGAACATTATTTTGTTAGTACTTGTTACTGTTTGTATTAAGGAGAATGAGGTACGTACAAAATGCATAATACTGTAAGGATATCTATACACTGACTGGGAGGGTCAGCTAGAACGTGGAATGTTCTAGAAGGGGCCTTGTGTTAAGTGTGGAAACCTTCTGATATAGTGGATGCAAATTCACATAAGTTACCTATCTACGCTGAAGAGAACTTATAAAAAAGAACTCGACAGTAAAATACAGGGTTAACAAAAATAAACACAACTAACTCCAGGTTATCAAAAGAAAACTATTTTCTAGCAGCACTCTCTTTAAAAGTAACGATATGTAAACAGACCCTAATGAGTATGGAATAAATTAATTTCGTTGTGAGGACTCTTGCAAATTAACAAAATAAGCTAGGATAAAAAAAACAACATGAATTTAATGCATCATACAAATTCGTTTTCCATTGTCCATCCCATAGTGAGTGTGTCCAGACACACACAAACCTAGCTGGGACAACAGTCAATCACAATCATCGGTAATTTTTTTTTAACTTAGAAAGGACACATTTATAGCATTCATATTTTAATATTGGTCGATATAATATATCAAATATAATCTCCTCTAACTGGAAAAAGAAAATTTGGTCCATACATATAACATAAAACCCATGGAATCAATAATATAGACCTGCAATGGCTTAATTATATTGAAATGTTTACATGTTCTACATTAATTCTAATATGCTAAATCCAAAAATGATATCCACTTTATCCACCACTCACAGATTTTTCACAAAACGTCATAGATACTTTTACATAGACAAATCATTTACATTGCAATTAGGTTACATTTTGTTTATGTTTAAAATGTTGACAATCACTAGTTACAAATTTCTCAACACCAATCAACTGCCAACAATGTCACCAATCCTACAACCCAAACATAATAAAAAAAAACTGTGGTTAACAAAATTATAATGTGATCTAAGTAAGTTTTTCTTTTACATTTGTAAAAAATTCCTTAAGTGATTGAAAAAAAAAAAGATTATTTATGAAATCTAAATAACTGAGTTATGGAAAATCTGTTGTTAAAACCAAAACAAACTTATGGAGTCCAATCTTATTTAGGGATGCAATATAATTTTACAGTTTTGTATAAATAAATTAACAAAGCATTATTTAAAACAGAAAAGTTTATGAACTAAAGTATCAACTGATTTATAGAAGATAAACTCACAGTGACAGTATACAAGAACTCCCCCACCCAAAACAAAAGAAGATCCCAACAGTTTCATCTAATTCACCATGATTTAATCCCTCAAACCCCCCTCAGACGAATTTATAGGTCAATAACTGATTTTTTTCTAAATCACATTCTTCTACACTTTGAATATGTCAAAAATGTATACAAATTAAAAAAAAGTTGAACATTATGAAGTGTAGCTCATGAAAATACAATTTTTCTGCATGCTGGATGAGACAAAAACGTTTGAGGTTTAATATGATTTATACCCCAGTGAAAACTAACTTGACAGCAAAATGATAAAAATATAAGAGTTAAAGAACAGAACTAGTTTATATATGAATTATAAATTACTTGACTGTGAATGTCTGAGCTAAATGAAAATACATTATAAAGTATCTATTGTTTGGTTCTCTTCTTTACACATTCAGAATCTGTAACAATAACAAAAGACTCAACTTTGTCTGCATTGGGCTTTTTCTTTAAAAAAGGGTTCTCTCTTTCTTTTTGCACAACAAGGCATTAATAAGTATAAAGACAAATTTCACACCAACTTCAAGCTTTGTCTTGCCAACAACATCAAAGAAACAAAATCATAAGAACAAAGTTATAAAGAATCAGTTGCAACAAAAAATGGATTTGGAATAGAACTGTTCTATAAAAATAAAGCTGTACAAGGTGTGATTTAGTAATGAAACTATTTATTATCAATGTATACAAATATATAAATATCATTACAATCAGCAACTTAATAATATGTATCAGAAAATTCGAGAAGATGCTGTACTTTCTACAAACTATGAGAAATACACTCACTCGTGTACTTAAGTTTGTCTTGTTCTTGAAGATTGACACACAACCCTGCACAAACTCCAGCTATTAAAATCTGTGCCAACCATGAGAGTTTGTAAAAAAAAAATATATATCTTTTACCACACAGGATACTAACCAAACATGTTGCAAAGGTTTATCAGTGGTTTCTCCTCGGTGTCTAAAAGCTACAGCCAATAACAAGTCCTCAAAAGAAATAAAAAGGTTAGTCAGAATTTATGTAGGTATTTTTGTATTAATTGTTCCTTCAAGCTGTGCAAAGTCATTTTGTAAACTCACTATTTAATACAGTAAGTGCACATTCTTGTGTACAACTGAAAACAAGTATAAAATGTAGAGTTCTTCTCGTCAAAGGTGCGGCATGGTCAGGTGGTTAGGGCTTTCGACTCGTAATCTGAGAGTCCTGGGTTCGAATCTCCATCACACAAGACATACCCACCCTTTCAGCTGTGGGGTGTTATAATGTGATGGTCAATCCCCCTAGTGCAGGTAGCCCTCGTGTAGCTTTGCACGAAATTTGAAAACAAATCCACAATTTTTTTGCTTCAAACAACTATAACCACACATGAATTGAAACAAACGACAAAGAATGACACCTACACATACATTAATATGGTCTGTAATTGAGGTAGAAGTTTTGTTTACAAAAGGTTAAAGGGAATTATTGGAACAATAAACTTGTACTACTTTATGTGTCAAATTTAAGCTGTAGAAATAAATGCTATGAATTCGGTTACAATTTATTATTCACACCTATTGAAGCTTTGTTCTGTCCAGTAAGTTTATATTTTAGTAGAATGTTCCTGAAAAAAAAACTGTAAAGTGAAATGCTAAAAGTCCAGTAAAGAAAAATAAATTTTGATGTTTGAATGTTGTTTATTTCCAGTATTACAGACATTCTGTAGCTCACAACTAGAGTTTTCAATTAAAGAATAATAAAAAAGATCCTTTAATAGAATCCTGATAATCTGTGATGACGAGAAAACCCACTTGTAGAAAAATTTATACGTGTAAAAAATGGCTGGTATTGGTAGAGAAAGCTCTATGTAGAGGAGCAAACAACCTTTCGACCTTCTTCAGTCATCGTCAGGTTCACAAAGAAAGAAAGAGGTAACTGACCACATGATTGAAAGTGATTGTGTAATTGAGTGCAAAAATGTAGAGGGCGTGCTTAGATGTTGGATTATATTTATTAATAAAGGTGTTTTTTTGTATTGGTTTATTTTAGTCTTGAGTTGTTGTACAAGTAAGGCTTCTTTGATTTTACATTTGTTTATATTTGTTTCTTTATTCAGTATTTATTTGGGTGTTTTCTATGGTTATGTTGTGTTTATTTGATTTGCAGTGTTCGAAAATGTGTGAAGGTGACATTTTGTGTTCTTTGAATCTGGTTTCCACTTTTCTACTTGTTTCTCCAATATAAAAGTCGTGGCAGTTATCACATTGTATTTTATAAATAATGTTAGTGTGGAGTTTGTCAGTGTAGTTTTTACATAGTATAGACCTCAGTTTTGTGCCTAATTTTTGAATAAATTTGGTATTAGCTGGAATGTCATATTTTGTTACTTGTTTTTATCAAATGTTGGTTATTTTTCTGATGTCAGGAATATGTGGTATGAAGCAGTATATGGTTTTCATGATTTTTTAAATTGTAGGATATATTTACTTTTGTTAGTTGATTTTGCTTTCTGTCTAGGTGTGTGCGTATAATGCTTTCTACAGTTTGTGGAGGACACTTGTTGATGTTGATGAAGTATTGTTTTATTTTATCTAATTTGTCATTAATTTTATTTGGTAAGCATAGTTTTATGGCTGTGTTTATTTGATTTCTTATTACGTTGAGTTTTTGTTTTGTTTCATGTGCTGAGTCCCAAGGAATGTATAGTCCAGTATGGGTGATTTTTTTCGTGGATTTCTGTTTAAAATTGTTTATCAGTTCTTGTAATTTTGAGGTTAAGAAATTATATTTGATTGCTTTCTTCCTGTCAACATGTGAAGTTAATGTTCAGATGTATAGAGTTAATGTGATTGAAAAAATTAAGTATGTGTTCTGTAGATCTGAATCCCGCAACCGTGTCATCTACATATCTGTACAAGTATAGTGGTGGATGTAATGATGTGTTAATTGCTTGTGTTTCAACATGTGTCATAAAAATATTGGCTAGAACTGGTGATACTGGATTGGCCATTTGTTTGTATATAATTGTGGTTGTTTAACATGAAGTTTGTATTCAACGTAGTAAATTCTATGAAGGTTGCTAATTGGTTGCTGGAAATGTCTATTGATGGGTTAAAGTCTCAAACATAGAGTTCTAAGGCTATCTTGCAGGCTTCAGTGGTTGGGACTTCTGTAATGATGGATGTGGCATTGAAACTGGCCATTAAGGCTTTATGATTAAGTTGATTAAAGTTAGATTTGAAATTAAAAGTCTTTGATGAATGAGCTGGCTGGTGTTAGATATTTGGAGAATGCCCATGCTATGTATTTACCAAAATTGTAATTAAACAATTCATATGTGGACATTATTGGTCGTAATGGACAATCTGGTTTATGAGGTTTGGGGATACCGTATATTTGTGGTGTGCGTGAGTTGGTCTTGCGTAGATAGGAATAAAGTGTTTGTGAAATTGTGTTGTCTTTTTTTTTTTTTTTTTTGTTTAGTTGCATTTTGTGTGTATTGGTTTAAATTTGGTTGTGTCTGATAAGATGTTCTTCATTTTTTGGATGTATTCATTCATGTTCATAATGGCTAAAGTGTTTCCTTTATCTTCTTTTAGAATTTTAATGTTTTTGTCTTGTTTTAGGTTTTAATGTCTCTTTTTGTAAAGTTGTTTTTTAGTTTTCTGTTTTGTGAAATTATGTTGATGGTTTTGTGAGAAAATTCTTCGAAAAAATTGTTTAAGTAATTTTAGGTGTTTCTTGAAAACAGTAATTTTTATTTTCCTGGGAAGTTTGACTGTTGGATGTCAATAGAATTGATGTTGTCTTCTTTCTGTTGGTTGTTTTCAGTTGTTTTCGTTTTCTGTGGAAAGTATCACAAGTCTCCTGGCTAGGTCTTCTAAACATACTTTAATTTCTAAGGTTGGAATGTACCTAGGTGCTATTGCAAAGTTGAGTCCTTTGCTGAGTAAATGGATCTCATCAGTGTTTAATTATCAGTCAGATCTGTCAATTACAAGGTTAGTCAACGGTTTGTTGTCTTTTCTGTTGTTTACATCTTAGTTTCTCTAGTTTTTTGTTGTGGTAAATCTGTTTGTTCCTGTTGTTCCTAGTGTTGATTTGGTTTATGTTTCGTTGTATAAGTCCGTAAATCTCTGGTTTAATACAACATTGTTTCTGTAAATCATGTAGTTCTTTGTATTTCGTGTTCAACATGGCTTTAAGTAGTTTTTTTTCCATAAATTTTGGATAACGTTTGTGTATTGATTAAAATTTGTTGATAGTTTTACCTTTACAAAGTTATAGGGTTAGTTGTTCCTTTCTACATTGTTGAATGAAATAGATGTCATTTCTTCTGTTGATAATTTTTGGTTTTGAGTTTCTTTACAATCGTATCAGCGTGTACTGTTAAAAGTGGTGTAAAGTATGTTAGTTCATGGTTACATAGGTAAATACAAATACATAAAGAAACCACAAAGACTTACACCTCTCATACAAATGCCATGATGAGATAATCCATGATGATGAGAAAACCCACTTGTAGAGAAAATTATTTATAAAATGGCTGGTATGGGTAGAGAAAGCACTGTACTGATACAGATATGTAGATGACACGATTGCAGGATTCACATATACAGAACACACACTTATTTTTTTAATCACATTAACTCTATACATCCAAACATTAACTTCACATGTAAACAGGAAGAAAGCAATCAAATATAATTTCTTAGCCTCAAAAGTACAAGAACCAATACACAATTTAAAACAGGAATCCACCAAAAAATCACACACACTGGACTATACATTCCTTGGGACTCAGCACACGAAACAAAAAAACTCAACGTAATAAGAAATCAAATAAACACAGCCATAAAACTATGCTTACCAAATAAAATTAATGACAAATTAGATAAAATAAAACAATACTTCATCAACATCAATAAGTTTCCTCCACAAACCGTAGAAAACATTATACGTACACACCTAGACAGAAAGAAAAATCAACTAACAAAAGTAAATATATCCTACGAATTAAAAAATCATGAAACCATATACTGCTGCATACCATATATTCCTGACATCAGCAGAAAAATAAACAACATTTGGCAAAAACTAGTAACAAAACATGACATTCCAGTTAATACAAAATTTATTCGAACACCAGGCACAAAACTAAGGTCTATACTATGTAGAAACTACACTGACAAACACCACACCAACATTATTTATAAAATACAATGTGATAACTGCAACAACTTCTATATTGGAGAAACAAGTAGAAAAATGGAAACCAGATTCAAAGAACACAAAAAAGTCACCTTCACACGTTTTCGAACACTGCAAATCAAACACAACATTACCACAGAAAACACCCAAATACTAAATAAACAAATGCGAAATTAAAAAAGCCTTACTTATACAACAACTCAAGCCTAAAATAAACCAATACAAAGGAACACCTTTATACCTATATTAATAAATATAATCAAACATCTTAGCATGCCCTCTACATTCCTCCACTCAGTTACACAACCTCCTTCAAACATGTGGTCAGCTATCGGTAAGTTACCTCTTTCTTTCTTTGTGAACCTGATGATGATTGAAGAAGGTCGAAAGGTTGTTCACTCCTCTACATCATGCTTTCTCTACCCATACCAGCCATTTTTTACATATATAAGAATCCTGATGATTTGACAGGCAACACCAGAAACTGACTTCAAACTCACATTTAGGATTAATTTGTAGCATTAAAGGAATTTAGAGCCACATTTCAATGTAAATATACAATAATAAATAATTCATATTTTGCTTGCATTATAAAACAAATTTGTGATCTACAGATTTACAAAGATGGTTGTTAGGTAAGAGCACTAATGTTGACAGTTAGAGCCAAGCACTCCACATTTTAATATCTTGATCAATAAAAATTTTATATTACTTGATATGGTAATATGAGTGCATGTACACCACATCATTGTAACTTCTGTATTCTTAGTCAGGCATCGATGGAAGGTCAGTATAAGATAAATGTGTAACGGTACAAGATTCAAGCTATTTAGACTAAACATTTGTGTGTTTGTGTTATAGTATGAAGTCATTCTAAAACTTTTTTAGTGTTTATGAGGTCAGTCACATTGACAGACTCCCTACAGGTAGGGTAGGGAAACTAACATACAAAACAAAACATTTGATATGTTTATAGAAGGTTTTAGAGATTACACAAATATTTGAAATAGAAACTTTGTAGAATGAATGACAACTGCCTATTGTGGAGACACAAGTGCAGAGGACAACGTTTCAAAAGTCTTCTGCCTTTGGACCTGAAGATAAAAGGCAGAAGACTTTCGAAACGTTGTACTCTACACTTGGGTCTCCACAACAAGCAGTTGCCATCCATTCTACGAAGTTTCATCAAGAATACTCTGCCTGAACAATCTATCAAAAATAATATTTGAGATTCATTACTTGAACTAGCAATGATAGAGACTCAATATTTTCAAACAAATCTTCAGTAAAAATTGTTCATTAAGAAATCAATTCTTGTATACAAAATACTTGGCATCATTACTAAAAGTCTACGAAATTTTGTGAAGGTATACGCTGCATCAAACGTTACAGTATAAACACTTAATGTGTGCAATTGAGTACACAATTTTGTGTATTTTATGCTACGTCCATTCCAAAATGTGTAAACTTTTATTTTTATGCATTCTCAGTTTTCAAACATAAAAATGTTTATGGTGGCACAAAGCCACATTTGCTTGGTCTACTATGGATAACAGAAACATGAATTTTTGTACTTTAAATCAATAAACTTACAACTGAAATGTTAAGTTCTATTACTAAAGACATGTTTCATAATGTGTAAAAGTTATAACAATTCCTCAGAATATTACTGCCAAAACTTAAATTTAAACCATTTTTACAATCTAATAATAACTACAGTGCAAATCTTGAAACTTCATTTATTAAAAAAAATATTGAAATTTTGAAGTACTTTTAGAAAAGTACAGACAGTCTTTATTATACATTGGCATGTTCATGAACACTCATGTTAAGGTAGTCAAGGGCTATATGCATGAACTGTTCCAACTTTGAAATGTTAGATTAAAGGAAAGGCAATAAGTCAACAGCACCCACCACACATTTTGTTGAAGCAATTAGTAACATTTTACTGTCATCCTAACAAGTTCCTTATTATTTTATAACCTATGCAACCCTTTAGTGGTAGACGCGGTAAAACTTTTACAAACACAACTCTTAATACCATCACATAAAACTTAAACTCAATAGGGATTTAATAGATCAAGAACAAAGGTGTAGAAACTATGTTATATTGGGAAAACTATTAGGGATGTGTATGCTAGCACCTTTTTTTTTCTCTTTGTTTCCTTGCATAACCAGACCTGAATCACATAACAGCCTAGAGAAATTCTAACTTCTGAGTCTTACCTTAATCAGAGCTTTCTTTGTCAACTTCTGGTTTATTTCGGGTCGATTTGTGATGTTTTTGGCACGACATGCATAATCCAGAGTGCTCAGTGTTTCTTCTACATTACAAAGTGCAGGAGATATGGTGGCAATAATGGAGGTTTTGGTCCGACCTCCCAGAGAATCCTGAAGCAAACGTGTCAATTTGCTTTCTCTATGTTCAGAGGAAAAAGCAAAAAGATAATTCATTCACCGCAAACAAAACAGTTAACACAATATTAAAAATATAACATTGAAAAGGTATGTATATATTTCAGATTTAGCCCAAAGCTTCAACTCCATCTCCACAAACAACATAGTTATTTATATTTACGGTTTTAAATATGAAGTTGATATAAAATCAAAACAACACACAATAACCATAGTTCTGTATCAGTTTTTCTAGTGAAATATAACAAAAATGTGCATTAATAACAACTATAGAAAAATGAGTAATAACAATAAGAAATAGTGAAAAATATAATTTTTTTTATTAATTCTGTAAAATTGACATTCCATTTTAAATTCATTATCTATTAAATATATTATTTATAACCACTAGAGGGAGCATATGCTTTGTAACAAGTAAAAATTTAAGTTAATGCAGTACACAAGTAACTAAGTGTCAAATATGGAATGATACTGTGAGCCTATGGAAAACTTGATCATTGTTCCAATATGATTCATATTCATAAAGCATTTTGCACCCAAAATAAACATTTAAACTGTCCATTAAAACTAACAATTTACATTATGAACTATCTAACCGACAGATTTTAAGGTCATCAAAATTGCATGACTAAAATTAGATATCCATAACTATAAAACAAAATTGAATAGGACATTGCTACTGATATGTTTATTGCTAAAACTTTACATTTGTACAAGTTACTAATGTTTTATACAAGCTATTATACTATTTAATTAAATAGTGGTTGAAACAAAAGCTAACATTAAAATGATGTCCTTAGCCACAGGATAAGTAAAAAATTTCTTGACTTTATTTTCACTGCTTTCAAAATTCAGCAAATAATTATTTAAGAGTTTCTCATCATCTCTTAATGAAACATTTTTCCCTCATTTGCTATTCAGACATAGAAGACCAACCTTAGATAAAGATTATATCTGCTTATAAATGTACAGATATCCATGATAAAAAATGTAAAGCTATTTCATAAAATTTACTCAACTATTAATAAACATCAAATTTTTCATCCTTAATACTGACTCACCAACTTTTCCCTGTTCTAGAACCCCTACCCCCCACAAATTTTCTCCAACCATTGAAAACCTGGTCAAATACTATTTACAACTTCAATCATTTCATCTTCAACCTTTAAATACATGCATTAATAATTATTAGTTTTCTTTCCATTTTTAAAAACTTAACATTCACAGAATTATTTTTATGAGAGGAGCTTAAATGCCTAGATAAGCTTTATGTTGCATGACTAATTTCAATCAACCTCAACACAATCACTATTTGGGGAAGGGGGTTTTGCAAGGAGGAACCAATATCTAGACTTAGCTTTTTGTTAACCTGAAGATGACCTAGGAGGGTCAAAACATTGTTCTCCTCTTACTAAAAGTAATAATACAAATCAAAGTCTACTTGTACAAATAATTTAAACTGAAGAACATGTAACTATATTGTATAAAATCAAAGAACAATCCACTTATATAATATACCACAGTGTATGTGTGCTACTCTCTTCTAATTATCAGACTGTGTATTTCAGCAGTAAAAAGAAAGAAAAAAAATAATTGAGAATGAGTTTAGAAAATTTATGTATGATCCCTTACCTGTATGGAACATGCGGAGTTTTGTATGATCCCTTACCTGTATGGAACGTGCGGAGTTTTCTCTACCAGTGCAGTAATTACTTATGTATGAGTAATTAATGAGTTGGAACGTGCGGAGTTTTCTCTACCAGTGCAGTAATTACTTATGTATGATCCCTTACCTGTATGGAACGTGCGGAGTTTTCTCTACCAGTGCAGTAATTAGTTATGTATGATCCCTTACCTGTATGGAACGTGCGGAGTTTTCTCTACCAGTGCAGTAATTACTCTTCCAAGTGTAAGAAGACTCTGGTTAATATTTCCTAGAGAGATAAAAGATTAGAACCTGTTGAGACTTTGTTACAAACCCTTAAAAATGTTGTTGACCCACCAGTGATACTTGTTAATGGAAATGAATTTACTTCAAACTCGTATCATTGTTTTAATTTGTTTAATTGTGAAATCTAATTTCTGAACAGCAAAGTATTAGATGACAGTCTTGGCTATTATTATTAATGTAGAATAAAAAACCTAAAATTCAGTTACACCTACCAGCTTCTCTAGCCCTTTTATCAACAGCCCCTGACCGACCAATATTCTCACTTCCTGCCAAGTCCACCTGATAAAAATATAAACTAGTTATTTATTTCCATAGTCTGAAACAAATACAAAAGAAAAGGAGCAATTAGAATCAACTATACATAATTATCATGGATACATCTATTTTCAAACACAGTCCAATGAATGAAACACTGTTATTCCAACTTACCAGATTTAACTTCCCAGTCTTCAGCAATTCTTCCCCATCAATCATATTCTCTTTGATGTGAACAGTGATGGAAAATACAGTATGACTACGACTGGATGTAGCATTCATTAGAGTAGAGGCTGTCTGCCTTTTAGCAGCTCCTTTCTCAAGAATAAAATACACTTCTTCCCGCGAGTGAACTGTAATCTCCTCAAGACCTTGAATAACGACTGAACCCTGAAAATACATTATTATCTTCTTGTCATCCAGATTAGGAGACATTATAAAAATGTTGTACTATAGTTTTTTAGTTGATCCTACACCAGTAAAATAAAATCATTTGGTTGTCTATAAATCAGTTCTCTTTCAACATAGGCTTGGTCAATTTGACCGACCACGTGACCTCATTGCACTTGTTTAAAGACTCGTAGATTTAATACTTATAAATGCTAATATGATACATCTTCACAAAATTTGCCAGTTTTTCTAAATCTAAACTACCAGTTTTTTTTTCCTTTTCTAAAATGACTTCAAATGGTAACATGATACTACATTCATTTATTCTATGTAACTTTAAACTTGTAACAGTTTATATCCATTTATAATTAAATTTTACTGTTACATTACCCTTTGAACTATAACTACTCACCGTGCCATTATAAGTCGTAAATCACTCAGGGCAAGTGCACATCACGTAGCATCATTGAATTACGTTATTCAAGACTTGCCTCACAAAACATTTTTGACATTATTATTTATTTTACTTTATCCAATCTTAACTAACCTAAAAAAAGATTCCTATTTATACATTTTAATTACTTTTGTAATAATAAATAAAGAATAAACATGAAAAACAAGAAATAAAGTATTTACCAATCTTTGATTTTCCTTCCATCAATTGTCAAGGATATTTAAGCCTAATTTTGATACCAATGGTAGAAAAGAATTAAGTAATTTTTATTTAATCAAATAATGCACCAAAGACCATACATTAATACTCTGCCAAAACGTAGACAATTTCTCCCACCTCTCACGTGTGTGTGTGTGTGTGTGTGTGTGTGTGTAACAAGAGCCATTACAAATTAATCCAAATTGTCTTTTTAGTTCCTCACTGAAACATTGTTTGACTTGAGTGAAATTACTATTATCTGTTCAGAACAGTTTTATACAATAGATCATTTTAAAGAAGAAACCCTTGACTTTCTATTGGTTATAGATAATATTTTATTGAATGTAAGAAAGAAATGTTAAAATATCCTGAAATAGAAGATTTGACAGGTATGTGTAACAGTAAGGGACTGACTTTCTATTGATATTTCTGTTACCAAACAAAATTGAATGCTATAAAAATTATGGTTTGAGTAATAACACTTCTATACCATGTAATTTACATATAAATTCTTATTCTCTCAAAGGGTGGAAAAAACAACAACAGAGATGCCTCAAGAAAATATCACATGTCATAATGGGGATAATTTAGGAATTATTTAACTATTTCCCTGTAGAATTAGGAACATAAAACTTGCATACTATTAAAATATGTATTGTCAGCTAAGGTTTTATTATACAAATTAGTAAAACATATAGAAAAAACAGTTTAAAAAATTTGGAATGTAAGACACTGAAACTTTGTCATGTCATGCATAGTAAAGCATACCTGGGACAAAACGTTATACCATGAGAATAACCTCTACTCTCACTGTCTCACATTACTAAATGTGTCACTTTATAGACTTGAACAATGCTAATTAACAATTAAATAACTAGGCAAGCTTTATGAAACAAGGTGCTTTATGGAATGGAAAATTTGCATCTTGAAACCTCTCAAAAGCAATTCTTAATTACACCTACCTATTTTGTTTGTGTTTAGACACTGATATAAACTGGCACTTATGTCAGGTTAGGTGACACCTTGAGGATATATCCTCCCTTATTTTTCCAATGGAGTGACCATCAGTGATGCAAGTATTGCATGTACTTTGGCAGAGTCAACATTACAGAAATCGAGGCCAATGTTAGGATCTATTAGTTTGGAACAGATCTAAACTATAATGAAATATCTGTGGCAAATTTACTGGAGTTTTCTCTGGTTTATTCATAATTTTGACTTTCTCAAATATAAAAAATATACTTTCTACTCTGTTTAATTTGTGTATGGTCTCTCTTAAAACTCAGTCAATAACAAGAGAAGTCAAATTTATTCTGTAATACAGCTTTCCGATTGAGGATCCTATTATATGTAGATGTTACTTGAATCACTATCTAAAAATGTCACAGATGGTCATCAGTTTTGGAACTTATCAAAAGCTTAATCTACAGCAAACCTTCCAAAACAGAAACATGCCATAAGACATTATGTTGGAACTAATGAAGGCTGTGTTTGCACTGGCTTTATCATTTCAGTAAACAGTTTGTTTTATTATTCTTACAAACATTACTGTATTATCAATTCAGTCCAAGAATTCTGAAATACCTGTCAGTCATCATTAATTTTACCTGAAGGTCCCAACATTAACAGATGTTTCAGATCGACATCTCGATTAAACTAGCTAACACCAAAATGATCAGGAATTGACTTAGAACATTAGAAAAATTCTTCTTACATTGCAACAAAGCTGAGCACCAGTAAAATAATATAACAAAACAATAAACCTTTCTTGTAGCATCTTCAAAAAGGCGTAACTTTGAGGTGTCATCATGTGGACTCAACAGATCAAACAGCTC